>NC_025692.1:17373561-17405295 GCF_000633955.1 Camelina sativa | reverse complement strand
ATTGAGCTTGGTAGAAAGTGTTAGGTTTGAACTGACAAGAGTAAGGCCTTGTGTAGTTCTAGTTTGCAATTTTCAAACTAGATAGGATTAGGTGGTTCACTTGTTGGGTTTGGGACTTGGCTGTTTTGAAAAGAAGAGAGGAAAAAGAAAAAGAAAAGGTTAGAATCTTTAGGAGGGGAATGTGTTTAAGTAAAACCAAAGTCTAGTGAAAGAATGGGAAGTATGAGATTGTTAAAGATGGTTCTAATTAAAGAAAAAGAAAGAAAGAAAAGAAGAGTCTAGCAAAAAGCTTTTATGTCTTAAGAAATGAGAAGAAAAAGGAACCATAACAAATAAGAAAGAAGCCTCATTCCACTAGTTGATTCAAATAAGATACCTCTCCTAAGACTTTAAAATCAAAAGAGAAAAGGGTGAAAGAGAAGTGAAGAAGTTAAAGGGTAGAAATAGGATCATTTGGGTTTAGATTGATAGGATAAACACTTTGGGTGTCTTTGGATGTCTTTGGGTAGACAAGGTTTTGTTCTTGTATGTGTCTAAGTGTTCTTACCTTTAGCCTTCTTCTAAAGCTCAATCCATTTTTTATGAGAGAACCTTGATATTGATAAGCCCCACTCTAAAAAGAGATCATCATTGTCTCTAAACCTTTATTACCAAGCCAAATGAGTTTAAGCATTGCATAAGATTGATTCATGTTCTTGATTAATGAATGTTAAAGGAAATGGTTGATTTGAATGCATGTGAATATCAAAGGCTCAAATCAGTAAAAGTTGTGATAGCTTGTCTAACATCTTTAAGTACAGCTAATTCAACTTGCATCATAGTACTAGTAACTTGGACATTGATTCTAGCTGGTTTATTGGCAAGGTTTAGGAGCTAAGATCCCACTTTCAAACCTCACCTACCTTCTTATGTCTTGTTTATTTGCTTGGGGGCAAGCAAAGACTAAGTTTGGGGGATGTTGATGTTCATATATTTTACCCTGTTTTCCCTTAATATATTCACATCTTTTGCATCTTTTGCTATCCTTTTTGACCATTATTGCATAGTTTTAGGATTGTTCATGCATTAGAGTATAGTTGCATTGCATTTGCATCTTTTCTTGCATAAACAGGTGATTTTGGAGCCTAAGGAGCATGGAAGCAATGCTGAAGAGGAGAAAGCAAGGGAGTTAGAGCTGAAGAACCAAGGTCCGGAGTTCCACTCGACCGCCCACTCGACCAGACACTCGACCGTGTGTGGAGAAGGACTCGACCGAGTGGAGGGAACAGAAGAAAAGCCAACTCGACCGGTCACTCGACCGAGCACCTGGTCGAGCTGACCGAGCCGCCTAGCTATTTTGTCTTCTAGCATTTTTAGGGCTTCCACTCCTTTTTCTATATAAGGCCTTGTACCCTGCAGCCACCAAGGGGCCCAGTTTTTTTTAGATATTCTAAAACCTAGTATTTACCTTTTTGGGAATTTATGCTCTTTGCACTTTTATTTTCTTAGATCTCTCATCTACTTTTGAAGGAAAACAAGAGATTCCTTGATATTTGTTGGTTTCATAACTTTCAAAATATTAAGAATTCGAGTTTGATTCCTTCTTCAATATTGTAGATCTCTGTTTCATCTATCTAATCATGCAAGTTTCGTTATTTTCTGGGTTTATGACTTTGCTCATCATGTTTAGCATTTGTGAGTAGTTGCTTAGGATCTTGAGGATGGGTTAGGCTGGATTGTGGTTGAGGTTTGTTTAGCTAGGTCAAGCTTGATTGTTATAGATCTCTTCTAGGCTAGATGTACTCTATGCTGATCCTATAACCGAGAGGGTAGGGTTTGATTTTAAGCTTCTTAGCATCACACCAATGTCTAGGTTGCAAGATAAGGCTAGATCTAGAGATTATCATTAGGCATGCTAAGAGATTAGATGTCTTGTTTGATTTTTGACATAAATGATATGTTGCTTAATGCTTGCTTGTATAAGTTCTTTGCTTTGTGAGAACAAGTCTAGAAATATATGAGCTTGATTATTTTTGCCATGAGAGTGGATTAACATGTTCTAGAAGATCATTGTCTAGAGATTAGCTCAAGTTGATTGAGATTTGTTGACCAAGTTATATGACCTTAATCATTAGTCCAACCCATGAATCCCTCCTCAAGACCTTCCTTGTCTATTGATTTCTTAGTCTAAATCATGTTGCTTGGTCGTTGTTTGATTTACTTTTGTCTTGCTCTGTTTTGTTTGCATTGCTCTGTTTCTCGCATTTGTCCAAATCGACCCTGTACTCGATCGCACACTCGATCGAGTGCTTGCTCGAGCTCATCCCCAGAATTCTTGTTTATGCTTTGTGTTTGTCCTGTTTCAATTCCTGTTTCATTTTAGTTGCTTTTCTGTTACATTCATTTAGTTTCATGTTCATTACTTGCCTTGCATTAGTTTATTACTTGCATTACTATAATTTCTATTTCTGTTTCATTGGATTGTTGTTTAGATTATCCTATTCTCTTTACTTTTAGCATATAGTTTTATAAGCTTTTACATTCTGCATTTTACATTCATAATTAGGTTGTTAGTGACAAACATCCTTTATAATTGGCTCAACTTAGATAAATGTGCATGTCCTGATTGCTTGCATCTCACTCAGATTTGGATTGACACCCTTTATACTGCAACATCATAAAGGGAATTGAAACCCCTTGCTTTCTACCCATTCATTCATATCTCATATCATTCACCAATCATCACCACCACAAGAATGCAGAGTTCAAAGCCTCATGCCATAAGCTTTTGGATGCTGCTATTCGTTCAACGGTCATTTCGTGTCCTCAGTTAGAGTCATTAGATGTTTCTAACTGCGCCTGTGTCAGTGATGAAACTTTGCGCCATATAGCCCAGGCTTGTGCAAATCTGCATATTTTTAATGCTTCATACTGCCGAATATATATTTCTCTTTGGGAAAAATGTCATTTAAACCATGAACTTTCAAATTTTGGCCATTTAAATCATGAACTTTGTTGTAGGCCATTTAAAACATCAACTTTTGTTGATTAGCTTTTTTAAACATGAAGTTTCGTTGACCAAGCCAAAAAAGACATGACGTGACGTCCGATAGTTGACCTTCTAACAGACGTTACTATGCCGTTAATCACTCTGTTACTGACAAAACGACGTCGTTTTAACGGAAGTTTTAATTCGAAAAATGTAATTTAAACCATGAAGTTTTAAATATAGGCCATTTAAACCATGAACTTGTAAATGTATGTCATTTAAACCATGAACTTTCAAATTTATATAATTTAAACCATAATATATGAAAAATGTGATCAATACTTCAAACTCTAGTGTAGTGTCCTAATAAACGAAAAAGACTCAATATAAATACAAAAAAACACAAAATACATGACAAAGATAGAAAAAGAAGGATGAATTGATGTTCTTATTTCTCTTTTTCAGAATCGCATCATGAGGCAGAGCCGAAGAAAGAATAAAGAAACCAAACTAGGGTTAAATGGATTAACCGATTAGGCTTATATACTTCTACGGTTTCTAATAAACCAATCGTTCCGATTACCAAACTGAACCAAAATCCGATTATCCAAATCAATTGCGCCAAACGGTTAGGCTTTCCTTTTTTGGTTTACTTCGATAACCAAAATTTTCAAGTTGTCTAGTTTTCACCAAACTGCCAGGGCAAGTTCATGGTTTATATAACAGAAATTTGAAAGTTCATGGTTTAAACGACATACATTTAGAAGTTCATGGTTTAAATGGCATTTATTTAAAAGTTCATGGTTTAAATGACATTTTTCGAACTAAAACTTCCATCAAAACGACGCCGTTTTGTTAGTAACGGAGTGATTAACAGCATAATAACGTCTGTTAGTAGGTCAAATATCGGATTTCACGTCATGTCTTTTTTGGTCTGGTCAACGAAACTTCATGTTTAAAAAAACTAATCAACAAAAGTTGATGTTTTAAATGGCCTACAACAAAGTTCATGATTTAAATGGTCAAAATTTGAAAGTTCATGATTTAAATGACATTTTCCCCATATTTCTTTAGGTTGGTCCTGTATTTTCTTTGCTCTCTTCCTTTTTGTTGTCTCATTCTCTATTTTTTTCTTGACTTGATTGCCCTTTTGTTCTTTGAAGTCAGCACATTTTCCGTTGTTGATATAACATCTGCGTCTATGACTTGGATTGCTAGAGGTCAATGATCGTTCTACAACCTTTAACTATTTTCTTTTGTTTTCCACACGGTGTGGACCATACCCAAAAGCATGTTGTTCTACAATCTTTAAACGAATACCATAATTTCAGTTGAGTTGACCACATCCACATAATCTATTGCAGGTTTTGGAGCTTGACAATTGCATTCTGTTGACATTTGTACCTTTGAATCTCTCCTACTTTAATTGTATTGATTTCTCATTTTTTCTACCTTTATCTCTGTCTTATACATGCCACAAGTCACTATATTGTATGTATTGATTCAGGAAGTTTACATGGCTTAGACCTTAGATCGGCAAACACAATAAGGCCGAAAAAAATTCAAAAAAAAAAGTTCTATTAAACAAAATCAAATACTGTTAACTATAATATTTGATTCTAAACAACATAAAAAAAGATTATCTAAAAATACAAAAAATAAAAAACCAAAACAACCCCGCATATGGGGACGAAGTTAAAAGAGTTTAGCCAAAGTCATCTTTAGTCGTAACTCATAACGATAAGACTTGTTCGGGCCATTTTCTCATTTACAGCAAAAAAGTTTAAAATAAAAATATTACTAATAAACATTGTCAAAAAGTATAATAATAATTATTTTTAATTATAAACATTATCCAAAAATTATTCAAAAACTAATTAAAATAAAAATAAAATAAAAAACAATCATACAGCATAGCACGGATACTATCCTAATGTTCATAACATGTTGAGACATGATAAAGGAATGAAACAAGAGAAGGTGGCGAAAGGAGGAAACGAGCTTAGAGTTGATTAGTCTCAATTCTAGTTTAAATGTCTTTCAGTTACCCTTTGTTTTCTTTTAGCAATATTATTTTGTTTATTCCCATTTATTGTTCTATATGAGCACTATATGAATCAGTTTTGGTTGCTTAAGTTAACATTTTTAGAGAACATTCAACTGTCATAATATCACTTAAGCTTTTGTTGGGTTGGTATGTTAAGAATATTCATTTCCCCGTAGAGAACAAACAAATCAAGTTGCAAATTGTTGATATAAAATCACTATGCTTGACCTTTGAACAAGTGTTTTTGGTTATATGAGCTAGTTTGCTAATATTCACATTAAATTACATTTCCATCTTATATATAAAACACATTCTTTATCTGTTAAAATTAATATTAAATTTTATTATTAGTTTAAACCTCAATGTTATTATTTACTATCTCTGTTTCACAAAGAGTGTCATTTTATATTTCCAATTTGCCTTTCAATACTAAATTTTCTTTTTTTACCTCTAAACCCAAAGCTATATACATTGAATTTAAATCATTAACCACTTATTAAATAGGGGCAAACATTTCTTAATTTGTGTGAAATGTGTCAAAATGATACTGTTTGTGAAACAGAGGAAGTACTGTTTATGCTAAAATTTTATTTCAAACACATTATTTGAAAAAATATAGCATAATTTAAAATAGAAATTGAACAACAATGGTCAATATCTATTATTATATTATTAATAAAATGATTTTAATTTATTGTTTTTCCCCTTAAATTGCAATATTAATGATCTTTAGACTTTTTTTTTATAATATGTAGTAATATTAGTAATTAAAACTAAATACTTATATTTGATATATATGTTAATCTCTATATACTTATATAAGCAATGTAGTTAGAAATTAACCCTACTATCATATGTTAATCTCTCTCTTTTTTTTTTTTTGTCAAAATCATATGTTAATCTCTATATACATATACTAGGTAATAACTCGTGCTGTTACACAGAGTGAAATTTTTGTTTGAGTTATTACATTTGTAAATATATTTATTTAGTATAACATTTAAACTTATATTGGTTTGAATTCATCAAGTTTATGAAAGTTTAAAATAGTAATCGTTTCACCATAAATTTTAGATTGACATGATGACGGATCTGGATAGAATGTGAACTGAATTAGTGATCGTTAGATTTTTTTATCAAAATCTTGAACTATCAGATCAGATAAAAATCTCAAAAATCTAAAATTACATAAAACGGATAATTTAAATAAAATTTTTAATCCGGTCAAACCCGTCTGCTAAGCTGTCCTGCAACGGGTTTAAATATTTTGAGCCACAAAATGTCTTTGCATCCGTCCCGCTTGAATTTGTGAGATCCGCGTGGATTACACATGCATTTCAATAAATTATTTTTTCTAATATATAAAATATACCTAAAGCTTAAACTTAATTAATATTAATAAAGTTATGTGATAAAGTTTTTAAGAATAACACATTTGTTTTTTTTTCAAAAACACAATGGAACATAGTTATAAATAATAAATGTAAATGAGGCTAAATAGCTAAATGTGTCTCGAGCTCTCTAGCGTCGACACATCAGCTTTTTCAAGAGTGTGCTTCTCTATTAATATATAGGGGATAAGCAATATAGTTAGAAATTAACCCTACTATCATGTGGCATATTACAAAAAATGTCATTGCATTTTAATTAATTTAATAACTAACAAAAGAAAATCTTATATTGGTTTATAAAATAATAAAACAATAGTTTCAAAATTATTTAATAAAATTATTTAACAGATTCCATTTATTATTTCATAAATCTTAAGAAACAATAACAAACTATTAACAAGAATTATAAAACTTAACTTTATTTATAATAATACTAAGATTAAATATTTGCATCCTTAGTTTTTTTAATAATGATAGATATATTTTAAAACTAAGATACAACATTGCTTATATTTTAAAAATATAAAATATTATATCTAATATGTTAAATATTTTTTTTGCATTGTACATCTATACAATGACATCTTATTAAAATCAAAGAAATCACAAATATTAGTTTTTTCAATATAATAAATGCAACTAAGAGTTAAATCGAGATTTCTAAATACGACCACTTCAATACGAGTTCTGTTTTATTTTATGAATTTTACCAAATTTATATAATTCACGGATTTGAACATTGTATCATGTAAATGGTTGAAAACAGAGTATGGAATTTAATAAATTAAATATAAAAGATTATAAAATGTATAGAGTAAGTCAAATAAAACTTCTACTGTTATTTTATAACTAACAAATTATAGTAAATCTTAGCAAACATTTTTCCGTGCTGTATAGCACGACTAACTAATCTAGTTAATTGATTATTGTACTTAGATAATCTATTTGTTAAAAGTCTATAAACAAACATAAAAAAAATATCTAAAAAAGGAAATTAAGGATAAAAATAGGGTGATATTAGTATATAGCACAATTCTGGAACAAAATTAAGTAAATATCATCAGCATGGTTTTATGTTAGTAAATAAAATCGGCTGGCTGATTGAGATAATACTGTATAACATACGTTATAAAACGAATGCGAATAACATGGTAAATAATTGCAGCAGTCATAGTGGCTAATGCTCTAAAGGTGGGTGTCATATGAAACAGAACGGAATGAAACTATGGAAGTTAATAGGCAAGCTAAGCTCACTACAACTATTAATGGGGTGTTTTGGATTCTAATTTATAAAGATTTTTGAAGAATTTAACAAAATCATTAAAAGTGAATAACTGAAAGATTGTTAAAAATTGCTAGAGTTTTGTTGATTAGTTTTCTAAAATCTTGTAAAGTGCTCCAAACAATCCATGTTTTATTGTGATACTTTCCATGACTTTATTTTGTAAAGAAAGTATCTAGAATCATGAACCAATAACATAATAATTGAATTCATTAACAATCCTAAATTCTTTTGTTTTAATTGAATAACACAAAACTTTTAATGACTTTATATTTAATGACTTTATATTTAATGACTTTATAAAAGTCTGAATCCAATAACCCAAATTTGTTAAGATTTTAAATGACCTTTTACAAATCACAAACTAATAACACTATACTTTAACAGAGTTTAACAAAATCTTGATCTAATAACAACAGATCCTACATAACATTTAAAATCTTTAAATCTCTATTTAAATCTCAAACCAATAAGTCCCACTAAGAATTTAATAAACACATCAATCTCCACCGAGTGATGGGATCACCGTGACATAAAAAGGTGGCCATAGTCCAAATCTCTGATGATAGTCTTTTCGTCTAGAATATGTGGCCATGTGGGGCTTCAACAAACCTTGCAAATAAACTGTCGTCCGTAATTGGATACAATTCGCAAAGATCTCTTATGGTTGCCTATTTTCACCTAAATGTGACAGAATTTCAATTAATTTAATTTTCCATGATCATGTTCAAAAAATTTTGGTTTTATGCAGTTCACTTTTAGTATTGTTGCGGGAAAATGAATATTTTAAAGGCAAATTATATATTAGAAAAAAAATAATTCTTAAGATGTATAGAATTTTGTGTGTCTTAACTTTACAAGTGCGTATACGTGAGTTTGACACTCTTGATTGGCTAAAAGAGAAATGTATATACTTGATGGAGAAGGCAAGTGTATCAAATTATTTCGTTAAATGAACATAGCTAAAAAGCCCGACTAGATTCTGAAGCCTTTCAATTGACCCAGCTTCATTTAGGGTTTCTTCTTTCTTGTTCTACAACCTTAAGAGTCGCAAAAGGTTCCTAAAGGTCCCTTGTTTGAACTTGAAACATGACGACGATGACTCTGTCAAATCTTCCAAAGGATTTGGTACATGAGATTGTCTCTAGGGTTCCTTGGAAATACATGAGAGCAGTGCGATTAACTTGCAAAAACTGGAACGCTTTGTTCGAAAGCCGAAGCTTTATGGAGATGCACATTGACAAAGAAAAAGCAGCAGCGAAGGAATTAGGGGAGACTCGGATGGTCGTGTTGATGGATTACAACGTTTAGCTAATGGGAATCACCGTCAATGAGAATCCATCTATACAGTGTTTAGGTAAACTTACTTGCCTAGACGAACAAGAAGTCAAGATATACCAAGTCATTCATTGTGAGGGTTTATTGTTATGCATCTTGAAAGAAGATGATACTAAGATTGTGGTTTGGAATCCGTATATGGGACAAACAAGGTGGATCCAAACCAGAAGTTTTTACCGTCCAATTGGATGGAAAGGACGTGATTTCTTTAAGTATGCTCTCGGATACGAAAATTATAGCGAGAACATATCTTTTCGTAGGCCCAAAATTTTGAGGTTTATAGATAATTATGGTCGTTTCGTAAACCTCAAAGACGCTGTTATACGGTATGAAATCTACAGTTTTGATACTGATTTATGGACTACTCTCGATGTGACACCACGCTGGCGTATAGAATCTCAATGTGGTATTTCTCTCAAGGGAAACACTGACTGGTGCGTTGCAGAACGAAACGCATTCGAAAAAATTGATCAAATAATTTGTTTTGATTTTACAAGAGAGAGATTCGGACCGCTCCTGCCTTTACCGTTTCAGGCTTGGAGGAAACTGTTTGCGTCACTATCTTTGGTTAGAGAAGAGAATATTGCAGCTTTATTTCAGACATTTAAAAGTCAGATTGAGATATGGATTACGACTAAGATTGGTGACGAAAGTGTTTTGTGGAGCCACTTCTTCACAATCAATATGCCATACCTTGACATGAAGCTTCCATTTAAGACTTTCTTCGTTGACGAGGAGAAGGAAGTTGCTGTGGTTTTTGATAAAGAAGGAAACAGAACCCAGAACACTGTTAATATCATGGGAAAGACTGGATGCTTGACGAAACTGGAGCTTGGAGAACCCATGAACAAAAACAGTTGGCCACGTGTGTGCTCTTATGTTCTAAGTCTAGTGCAAATCAAGCAACATAAAAGAGGCAAAAGGACTGAAGTCAAGAAGAAAAAAGGAGGCAAAAGGAGAAAATGGAGCCATTAGGAAAGGCGTCAACATGGATACAATAAAAACATGTTGAGACATGAAAAACGGATAAAGCAAGAGGATGGGTCAACAAGTCTACAATTATACACACATAGTGGTACAACCACTTAGAAGGTTTTTAGGATCAATACTAAGTGTTTAGAAAGAATTTTAGAAAATGATTATATGATTATGTAAGGATATAAGAAAGATCTTTTACTAAGGGGATATATTTTATTAGTTTATATGTCTTTCATTTACCCTTTGTTTTCTTTTAGCAAATATTAATTTGTTTCTTCTCATACATTGCTCTATATGAACAAGATTTTATGCTTTAATCAAAATCACCGGGTGACCCACTAAATGACCTAGATTGTAAAATATTACATCTAGAAGTATGTGCCCATTCTATATATGTTCCTTATGGATCCAGAAATATGTTTCTTCTACTATAAGGATCATAGCAATGTTAGTTTTAAAAATCTTTTGATTTCTTTCGAAACAAAATAGTTTACCCTACGACCTAATTATTAATGTGTACATAGATATAGAACTATACCTTCAGGACTGAACAAGAGCAGTCCACAAGAAACGGAGACAAACTTCAAATCATGAACTGTGCGTATCCTATAACATACCAACGACAAAGAATTGGTATTTCTCAATGCTTGACCTTTGACTTTTTGCTAATTTTGTATAGGCCTTTCATTTGTCAGTTTATAGTTGAGTATACTAAATTAGCATAGATCTTTCTTATATATATTAATTAATTTTATTAGGCGTGTTTATAGTTGATTCTGCTAAATTAGCAAAGGCTTTTTGCAAACTCGGCAGTTCTTTTACGTGCTAATAACAAAGTTATGCGCTCATGGAAAAGATCAAAAGGGTTATGAACCCATTAGTCTCTGCGTATGAATAACCACTATTTGCTGGAAACGGTCATATACAGTTGTTTGGTTATTTCCTCAAACTAGTAAATGTGAAACAAACTTCGTGACACTCAAGAGAAAAAAAAACACTGATTTCACGATGTTGTTGGCTTTAGGAGTACTACACAATGACATAATCATATGTTGCTAAAATATATTTCTTTAACTACACAGCTCTTTGATTTTCCATAATTCGTCAATCCCCTTGATATTTCAACATATCGAAAAGTTGTCTATATATAATCCATGTGTTCAACATTATGGATATATATATATATATATATATGTATTTATAGCAGAAAAGAGAAAAATCACTACAAGAAAACGTGGGATTACCGACTATAAAAACAGTCACTAAACAGTCGCAAAGTACTTAGTAACGACTGATTAGCGACTGACGTACGTAGTCGCTAAAATAATCAGTCGCTAAAGAGTAGTCAATGAGCTACTATTTGGCGACTGATAATATTGGTCGCTATTCCTGAATTGCAACGCCTGAGCGACTATTTGTGGTTACTCATTTGCGACTGTTTTGGTTACTGATTTGTTTATGTTTCAATGACTATTTTTGTACTGTTTAATTATCAATTTATCATGTTTTTTTTTAAAATCCGGTTGAATTGAATTATTTTATTTTGTAATAACAAAACAGATTATCAAAACTATAACTAAAACGTAACAAACATTAAATTTAACAAAGCCATAAGTTTCAACATACATAAGTTCTAGAAAACATCCATCTAGAGTACAAGTACAACCACTACAAAAGTTTTTAAGGTCATGAGGGAAGGAACCTAACTTTGAACATCAACAGGATCGGGGTCATTGGTTTGAGACTCGAGGAAGGCGACATAGTTTGGGTTAGTCTTGAGGAAGCTCACCAAGCGTTTGATCTCTTCTTGTTGCTGAGCTGCAACCCGTGATGCCTCAGCTTCACACTCTGCTTGTAGAGCTGCTTGTTGCTCTATTTTGCGGTTAGCTTCTTCAAGTTGTTGTTGTAGGCTTGTGAAAGAAGAAGAGCTTCCAAGGAACTTCCGCTTCCCGTTAAAGTAACTCCCTAGGCTTCCAACTCCAAAGTATGTTCCTCTATCGCTTATGAAAGTAGACTGCATAAACAAAACAGAGAAAAAGTTAACATAATTACTAAAATGTGGAAAACTTAATAGCTTAATAGTCTAGAAGCAAATTACCTGAAGAAAGAGCCCATCATCCTCCTCATGAGAAAGCTCTGATCGACGTGAAGTACCATCAGAAGACTCGTCATTATCCAGAGCAGCCAACTTTTCTTCCCTTTTTTTTTCTTATATGCCTCATGAACTTCTTGCGTTTTCTTATCCACAAAAGTACCATCTCTTTTGGTATGAGTCCTGAAGAAAACTTCTGGAATATTTGGCGGTCTCCCCAATTCCACTTCCTGAAAGGTTAAACAATGAAAACGTTAGTAACCATCTGATGTAATTAATTAAACAATGAAACGGTAAACTAACCATCTCTTGTTCTATTTGTAAGTAAGACTTCGGCCCTGATACATGCTTTTGAGGGCCAAGACCATTACGGTCAGACATTCGAGCTGCTGAAGTGGTTGCACTCTTTGCCATGGCTTCTTCTGTGTGCCAATAGTCACACATTTCTTTCCAAATAGTTATCTCAATCCAAATCGGTTTCACTTGATCTTGCTGAGCTGCTGCCTTGGAAACCATGTCTTTCATATGGTTTTGACAAATGCTATAGAACTTTGCTTGAACCACCCCGGTTAGAGAGGGATCCCAGGTGTGTGTTTTCTACAAAAGAAGAAGAGAGACAAGTGTTAGTGATCAAAAAACCAAAAAATATATAATCAAACACAAACGAGGTGAGTTTACCGCGAATTCCAAGAAGTAATTTTCTCTTATTTGATTAGAAACACAACCCAACTGTAATATGGCCCATCAAACTTATTTGTAAAAACCTTTGTAATCTTTCGGGTAAGTTTTGACTTGTCCTTACCAAACCTTCAAATACAAACAAATCGGAAGTAAAAATCCTAAAAAATATATAATCAAACACAAACGGTTCGAAACACAAGTCAAAACTTCCAATCAAAATACTAATCAATCTAATCAAACACAAACACAAGATGTTCCAAACACAAACAAACCTAAAGATCCTAATTCTAATCAACTAAGAAGTAACTCACCAAGTGGTCCCAGGCTCTAAACTGGAAGAGAGGACGGTAGTATACAATTCACGGCATGGCTGGACAAGCATGTCATGTAAAGCAGCAAGTACATCAGCTGGGAGATTTGAATGCCTTCCACCGTCATCCTCAGAATCAGCTCCATCTTCTTCCTCATGTGAGTTTTGCGCTTGAGAGCTATAATGCGATGCAGAGGCTGCTCGAGGTTGAGTAGAGGGTCGAGGATGATTTGGGACTGGTTGAGTAGATTGTCGAGGTTGACTTGAGACTTGAGGAGACATTCGAGGATGATTCGCGACTGAAGGATGAGGAGACTGTCGAAGTTGACTTGAGAATTCCGGTGGATTCGTCGCAGAAGCGAGAGGTTGAGGAAAAGGACGTCTGCTTGGAGTTACGTTGGAAGGGGATGCTCCACCAGAAAATGATGTCTGCTTGGAGTTCTGGAACATATTTTTCGGAGGTGGATAGTCCCTGTACGAAGGTGTAGGTCTCACTGGAGGCTGGAGGATTGGGACAAGAATTCCCTGAGAATCAGTGTTCGGTAAGTGAGGGTTCGCCGGCGTGAAGTCATACTGGCTGGGAAGACTAGCGGGTCTTCGATTCGCCGTTTCTGAGGTTCGATTTGAGGGGTTTCTTTTTCCTCCTCCTCTTTTCTTTACTCCAGCCATCAATATCGAGAGATACAAGGGTTTGTCGATTGAGAGAAACTGAGATCTAGGGTTTTCAGGAATAAACGAAGAGAAATGAGAAGATTAGGGGTTACAGTTTCTCGATTAAGAAGAGAAATGAGGGTTTGTCGACTGAGAAGATATATGAGGAGATTAGGGTTTGTCGATTAAGGAGAGAAATGAGATATTAGGGGCAACGGTTTGCTCGGGAGAAGAAGATGAATGAGGGATTAGGGTTTGCTCGGGGAAGAAGATGGATGAGAGATTTGGGTTTTCGCCGTTTTGTTACGGCCCAAATTTGGTTTAAGGCCCAAACTAAATATATCAGTCGCTAATGAGTAGCTGCTTAGTCGCAATGTTTGGCGACTGACAAATTGGTCTCGAAATTAGTCGCAAATTGGCGACTAAACTGCAACATTATGCATCATTCTCGAATTAACGTCTACTAGGCGACTGTTTTATTTTAGTAGTCATCCAGTAGCAAAACAATCGCAATGCAGTCGTTAAATTTAGCAACTGCTTTTTAAGTCGCAACTTGCATTCGGCAATTCCATATTTTCTTGTAGTGTATTGAAGAAAGATTTGTCTAATGTACTTTGATTCACCTTTATCTCATTAATTTTTGGCCATTCTAATATATCAAAAACTATTTAATATTATATATAGATATAGAAAAATCTCGTTTTCTTACAACCAAAAATATAAGAAAATCATAGGAAACAAGGTTTTTACCGTTTTACTACAAAATATTTGTAAAAAATGTTATGATATTGATAGGAATTTCATAGAAAACAATCTCATATTTTGATGCATATATTGTCGTACAATTACATACCATGGCTTTCTATCTTCGTAAAGCACAAACTACTTTAGTAAATCAATACTTACCGAAGCATTTCTACAATAATATATAGGGAATGGTTCCTAATTTTCCCAGGCTTTGATCAAGGAACTATGTTTTGCCTTTGAGGAAAGTTGAAAAGGAGCATATATAGTTCTCCCACATGTGGGCTACCAAACCTTTTCGTAGTTGACACAAGTTTTCTATTTTTGGATAAATGATATCATGTTGAAAATGCATAAAGTCATACAGTTTTAGAAGATATATATTAAAAAAATGTTGATAAAATCACTAGAAAAGAGGAAATTTTGGTGAGAAATCATTTAGACCACTTAAGATTGAGGGTTTTGGATGCCTCGACCACCACGTTCTCCTTTACATCGCTCTCCTACTAAAGTCTAATTACTTTCTATTTTTTTCTGGTATAGTTGTATAATATGATTTTACGATAAAGATTAGTAATTAGTGTAATAACTATGATAGCTTCGTTCTTTATGTTTTCTTTTTCTGTATAACAAATGCTAAACTACTTATTTATAGTTCAAATAAATTATAACTATTAATAAACACGAGAGATAACTTATTTTAGAATTGTTCATATACCACAAGATTTATCCGTGAGATGATAGATCATTAAAGACATTAATGCAATTCATAACTGGGATTTTATTTTTGATATTTTAAAAAGATTCAATTATAATTATTTCCAGTGGAAATGAGATTCAAATAAACATATTTTCTAAAAATGTCGGAGCTAAAAAATGATCTACACATTTTTCTCTTAATTTAATAACATAAATCATTAATAAAATTTTGAGAATTTATTAGAAATGTCTTTTTGAGATAATCCTTTTCAGAAATATCTATTTTTTAAATATTTTCATTTTTGCTTTCTTTTATAGAATTACAATATAAGTTTTAAAATATTTTTAGGTTTGAGTTCTCTATTTTACATTTATAATATAGTTTTAAGGGGCTAGAGTTTAGTATTTGGGATTTAAGGTTTAGAATTTAATCATTTTGTATATTAAAATGGATATTTTTAAATAAATAATATAAAAAAATATTTTTGGAAAATAACATAAAAATGAGTATTTTTGAAAATGTCGCAGTATTTTTTTAGTAGACAAAACAAATTCATTAGAATCTTAGATTCTTTATAAAACAAGAGAAAAAAAAATCTCTAATAAATTATGTAATCCAATGGGACATTAATTAAAATTCGTTGACAAAAATAGATAAGATTCATTTTCATTACATCTCTTATTCAACGCCAAAACCAAAGTCATTAGTCAATGTCCCTTCTTAGATGTTAAAGATTAAAGTTACAAAATTATAGCCACGTGTCCTAATCTTAGATGTTAAAGATTAAAGTTACAAAACTATAGCCACGTGTCCTAATCTTAGATGTTAAAGATTTGCCACGTCATACATTGTCTCTCTCGGTTATCAAATCGCGTTTTCTCATCAGACAATAAAAATGTAAAAAAAAACAAAAAAATAAAAAACCAAAACTTTTAGAAGAACAGAGCAAACAAAAAAAAAAAATTAGATTTTTTTTGTTTGTTGTTGTCAATTTCAATGGTGTCTCGGCTTCGTCTTGTGCTAGAGTACTTCTTCTAGTCTCTCTTTTGTTTACTCACAAGATTTTTTTCTTATTTTGTTTGATTTTTATCTTTTTATTTCTCAAGACGGATTTGGTTGGTGTTCTTTTTAGGGCTGTCTTGGGTTCGAGACGACGTAAGAAGACGGCGAGTACTAGTGGTGGCGGTGGTAGTGGTAGTGGTGGGACGAAGATGAGAGGTTTCTCTGTAAACCCTAAAGATTATAAACTTATGGAAGAAGTTGGATATGGTGCTAGTGCTGTTGTTCGTCGTGCTATTTATATCCCCACTAATGAAGTTGTTGCTATCAAATGTTTGGATCTCGATCGCTGCAATAGCAATCTGGTTTGTGTTTTTTTTTTTTTTTGGTTTAATTTGATTCTTCGTTTCTTGTTTTTGAGTTTAGCCTCAGCTTCGAATTTGAATTTGAGGGCGATCTGTTTTTGTTGTGTGTTTGCAATCATAAAAATTGAAACTTTGAGTCGTTGTAGCAATAAAGTTCTCATCTTTGTTGATGGGTGATGACCAATTTGTTTATTAGTCTTAGTGAATCTTATCCTTATGCTATATATGCGGGTGTACTTATTGTATAGATCATCTTCCCATTTTGTGTTTTGTTGTGTGTTTTGAGAATCATGTGTTTGCAATCATAAAAACTGAAACTTTGATTCGTTGTAACAATAAAGTTCTCATCTTCGTTGATGGGTTATGACCAATTTGTTTATTTAGTCTTAGTGAATCTTATCCTTATGCTATATATGCGGGTACTTAATTGTAGATCATCTTCCCATTTTGTGTTTTGGGGTTTTGGTTGGTTTTATCATTTTTAATCAAATGGGAGAGTTATTTAGATCTCTATCTCTCTTTCCGTTTTCGAAAAGTCATGTTTTGTTTTGGTTGTTTGTAGGATGATATAAGGAGGGAGGCTCAGACTATGACTTTGATTGACCATCCGAATGTTATAAAGTCGTTTTGTTCGTTTTCTGTTGAGCATTATCTCTGGGTGGTCATGCCATTTATGGCTCAGGGTTCGTGTTTGCATCTTATGAAGGCGGCGTATCCTGATGGATTTGAAGAGGCGGCTATATGTTCTATGCTGAAAGAAACACTTAAAGCTCTTGATTATCTTCATACACAAGGGCATATCCATCGAGATGTTAAGGTCAGCTTTTTCTTTGTTTCACATTTGAACTTGATAAGCCCATTCATTATCCATGACATGTATTCAAAGCTTTCTTTTGTATCTTGTATATTAGGCTGGAAACATACTTCTTGATAACACTGGCGAGATTAAGCTAGGTGATTTTGGTGTTTCTGCATGCTTATTTGACAATGGTGATAGGCAACGTGCAAGAAACACATTTGTTGGTACTCCGTGCTGGTTGGTTATTGTAGTTTTCTTCATTTCTGTCTTCTAAAGCTTCACAATTTTCTCTCTACTTGACGGTTGATGTGTCATATCTTGTTTCAATTTTTAGGATGGCACCAGAAGTCTTGCAGCCAGGAAGTGGATACAATTCAAAGTGAGTTATGTTTTAATATCAAGTGCCAACTAATATACTCTTACTTCTTTACATGGTCCTTGTTAAACATAGCAGTTAGTTCAGTTTGGTATGTGTCATCCAAAAATATAGCAGTTAGTTCAGTTTGGTATGTGTCATCCAACTTCTTAAAATCGAGTGCCACTGATTTTTAGTTGATCTAGATAGTTTGTGAGTGTTTCATCCCCACAGCTGTTAATAAGTTACTATCAGTTTATGCTTTGATATCAAGTGTCAGCTAATATACTCTACTTATCTGCATGGTCCTTGTTAAATGTACTCTATATATCTGCAGTAGTATATGTGTCATCCAACTTCTCAAACTCGAGTGCCGGTGATTTAGTTGATCTAGGTAGTGTTGTGATTGTCTCAGCTCCTCAACTGTTTAAAAGTTACTATCAGTTTATGCTTTGATATCAAGTGTCAGATAATATACTCTACTTCTCTTCATGGCCCTTGTTAAATATAGCAGTGAGTTCAATTTGGTATATGTGTCATCCAACTTCTCAAAATCGAGTGCTGCTGATTTTAGTTGGTCTAGATCGTGTTGTGATTGTTTCAGTCCCACAGATGTTTAAAAGTTACTATCATTTGAGTATCTTCTATGTCAAATGATATTGAAAATCTTTAGAAACTGTTTGCATCAAAGAAATGCAATAACAGCTGTTGGTTGGTTTGGTCTTATGCACCTTCCTCACAGGGCTGATATCTGGTCTTTTGGAATAACGGCGCTGGAGTTGGCTCACGGTCATGCACCTTTCTCAAAATATCCCCCTATGAAGGTATTCATTTATTTCCTTATGTGTATTGAGAAAAGATCTAATTCCTTTTTTCCTGGTAATAGGTACTCTTAATGACTATTCAAAACGCACCCCCTGGCCTTGATTATGACCGTGATAAGAAGTTTTCAAAGGTACGCTGCTTCTTCCTAGGTATATATATTCTTATTTGATTTCTTTCCATTTCAAGGATTGTTCTAACTAGAAGACGTCCAGCTGTGCCCAGTCCTTTAAAGAGTTGGTAGCACTGTGTCTAGTGAAAGATCAAACAAAAAGGCCAACTGCTGAAAAGTTGTTGAAACACTCATTTTTCAAGAATGCAAAACCTCCAGAGATTTGTGTGAAGAAACTATTTGCCGATTTACCACCACTTTGGACGCGTGTAAAAGCTCTTCAGGTTTGCCATGCTTATCCCTTCTTCGATCTTACAGCACTCGTCCTGTTCTACTTTTATTGATAGTTATTGCACAACAGGCCAAGGACGCTGCACAGATTGCTTTGAAAGGAATGGCCTCTGCTGACCAGGATGCTATATCTCAGGTGACAAACACACAACACAAGTTTGATATTATTAGTTAAAACTCGACTTGCAGAATGCTTATAAAAATGTTGTTTTTCATATCAGAGTGAATACCAAAGAGGAGTAAGTGCTTGGAACTTTAATATCGAAGATTTGAAAGAACAAGCATCCTTGGTAAGATATGCTTTGATGGTATCTCTTAAATGATGCCATTTGTGAAACCATTGGTTTCCGTCAAATAATCCGTTCTTACATTTTTCTTTTTCCTTTTTTTGATGTGCAATAGCTAGATGATGACGACACTCTAACAGAGAGTAGGGAAGAAGATGAATCTTTTGGCGAACAGTTGCATAATAAGGCTAGTAATTTGCAAAGAAGTTTTTAGAGAAAATATCTTATAACTCTTCACTCTTTTGGTATCTGGTGGTTTGAACTTAATTGGGAAACACATTGCAGGTGAATGACAGAGGGCAAGTATCTGGTAATCAACTGCTATCCGAAAACATGAATGGGAAGGAAAAAGTTTCAGATACTGCCGTGGTAGAACATATCCGTGAAGAGAAATCCACTCTCAATTCAACTGCTTCTTCTGTGGAACAAGCGGCACCAAGTTCAGAACAAGACGTTCAACAGGCCAAGGGTAAGCCAGTGAGACGCCAGACTCATAGTGGGCCACTTTCATCCGGTAACGTGGTAATCACCTCAGACTCAGAGAAAGGTCCTAGTTATGAAAGGTTCGAATATTAGCTAATTGTTGTTTTAGAGATCATTGGATTACAGTATCCTACACTTCAGATCTCCTTCTCCTTTCTTTCGCGACTTTCTAATACTCCAACATGAAATTTGCTATCTGCTAGGTCTGATAGTGAACGGCTGCTGAAGCCATCAGTTCGGAAGGCTCCAAGCTTTAGTGGTCCTTTGAATCTTCCAAATCGTGCTTCAGCTAACAGTTTTTCAGCTCCTATAAAATCTTCTGGAGGTTAGGAAAATACATTACCGATCTTCATGCTGCTTAGTAATTTCTGTTGGGTCTACTGCAGTTGACTTAGTGTGGTTGTCCAACTTGTATAGGCTTCCGTGATTCTATAGATGACAAGTCGAAGGCTAATGTGGTTCAAATCAAAGGAAGATTTTCAGTAACATCAGAGAACTTGGATCTTGCAAGGGTGGGCATATCTTTTCCTGCTATTCACATTCGTTTTTGTTTGAAAGTTACTAACCAGACCAATCTAGCCTAGGATATTCCACTATGTGTAGTCCAGTCTCGATCTTCACGAGTTTGTTTTAGTATCTGCGTATTAATATAGCGTGAATAGTGATGATTAATTCGTACTCTTTAATCTACAGGGATCCCCGTTGAGGAAATCTGCCAGTGTTGGGAGTTGGTTACTTGATTCTAAAATGGTATGTTTGCTATCAGAAAGAGTTCTTTTAATCAGGAAAATTTATGTCGTCTTATCATAACAATATCTTATTTTTCCGTTAACAGCCAACGGGTATGCCTATCAAGGAATCTAGTACTCATCATGCGTCCTCAGTCATTATGCCTCATCTTCAAAATTTGTTCCACCAAAATTCAATACAGCAGGTGAGAAGAAAAATATATGACCATTATCACATTGAGACATATGTTTGAAACTTGATTGTATGGTTCCTCATGTTATGTATTGTCTTAACGGAACTCTCTAACTTCAGGATCTTATTATGAATCTACTGAATACCTTACAACAAGCTTCTGAAACAACGGATGGTAAGATATATACGTCTTACCACTTTGTCTGTTATAACGATGAACTTTTTTTGTGACAGTTGATTAATTCTCATTCTTGATATAGGTTCTCAAAATGGAAAGTTGCCCCCTTTGCCTCGAGGATCTGACAGCAACGGAACCGTAAGTAGATTTATCAACATTGTTCTATGAATCAATGTTAATGCTTCACATAGACCTACTATGCGATCTCAAAATCATGTCCTTCACATTGTTTGTCTTTGGCTTGGGATCACAGGTTGTTGAACTTACAGCTTCTGAGAGAGAGAGGTTACTGTTTAGCAAGATAACCGAGCTTCGAGTTAGGTTGTTCCTCTTCTTCAAGCTATCAAATATTTCTTAGTAGAGAGATCAATGTGGTATAGTCTTTACTAATTGCGTCTTAAACTCGATTTCTGTAGGATGAAAGAGTTAACGGAAGAACTTGAAGAAGAAAAATCGAAACAGATCCAAGTAAGCTACCACACTTTGATCTCATGAAATAAATTTGCTAGATGTTTGAAACTGAAACATTCTGAACCATACTCATTTCAAACATCTCTTGTGTGTATTATCTACAGCTGCAGCAGAAATTGAAATCACTCACCGGTCGCGAGAAATCGTAATTGGGGACCAGAACAGCTTACTTTACAGAAGCTTTTAGGAGAAGGGAAGAGTATATGTTGTACACTAAGAAACCCGGAGAACTCTCTGATCATGAAAGCAAAAAGGACAGATTTGGTTCTGTTCTGTATGTGCAGAAGCAGACATCATGGGCCATTTGTTTCTGAACAGAAGAAGTGGGAAACAAAACATATAGAGAGAATACATAGAGAAGAAAGCTCTTTGGTCATGGAAAGAATTGTATTTGTTTATTTGATCTAAAATTTTAAAACTTACAGTTTAAGTTAAGATTGTTGTCTTATAAGTGACTAATATAGACTTCTCAACCTTTTTTTGTGGATTGTAAATGAAACTTGATTTGGTGTATTTGTATTATATTCCACCAAGATTCTTTACTAAGAATTAGTTTGCCCCTTTGTTACAAAGATATGTTTCATACTCTATTAGAGATTTATTACATGGAAACAATCTAACACAGAATCAAAGCTACACAATCTTAACTTTCACCTATGATCCTTTAGCTAAATCCAGAGTTGTAAAGCCTTCAAGAATCAACCCGCTTCTGGTTCCAGGTACCTTCTTCTTAGACCGTTTCCACCGCAATAAAAACACAACAATGTAAGCAAAAACAACGATTATAACCGAACGTCCGAACCTACACTAGCCGAGAAGTAGCACACTGTATCTGGAGATATAACCGACATCGAAGCCAAGTAAGAAACATACAATGGCACTGCTATCCATAGAAACCACCATACGTAGCCTTCCCCAGCTGGCAACAAACAAAACGCCATGAAGATGGCTCCAACGAAAGCCATACTATTCACACCCCGAAGAACATAGAAATATTTATGACTCATCACAACAGCACCGACAGTCTTTTTATTTTCTTCTGCTGCAATTTCGTGGTATACACCTCCTGGTGGCTGCGCGCTGCGTGTTTCTTCCGAAGTCTGGTTCCTATACCGTGCTGTCTGCGTGAACAAATGCTCTGTGAAACTAAGTGGAGACCTCAAGATTTCCGACACTTTCTTGGATTTCGGTAGAGAGTCTCAGCTCTTACTCCCATTTCCGGATTATGTTTTCGATGTTACTGTTCGTGTGATGACCTCTCTCTGGTTATGTAAGATATCTAGGGCGGTTAAACCTATCCTGTTATGGATGCTTTTGTTAACCGTAGAACATTTTACCACTAGTTTACTGATTTGAATCTGTTCTGATATGCTGCTATGTGTAAGGCTGTGTTGCCGTCTTGATCACGTTTGTTCAAAAACTGCATCTCTATGTTATAGATAAAAGTCAAAGGAGTCGTCGTAGTGTCGTAGTGTTCAGCTGAAGCATATGCAGAGCTGACGTGTCAAAATAAAAAAGGTTGATTGGTTGTGAGGGTGCGGATGACATGCTGAGCTATGATTGGCTCATTTGAAGTTTGTGACCGTTGTGGACCATTGATCGAGGAGGAAGCTTAAAAGAAGATTTCTTCATTTTAGTTTCATTATTCGAATATCTCATTTGAAATCTCTCTTTCTGTAAAAACCCAGAAATAACTCAATTGGTCTAGATCTTTTGGTAAGATCTTCATCCTTTGAGATTCAGCTCTCGTTTTATGAGCGTCGGCTGTTGTTTGCATTTGTGATTTGAATTGAATTGAAGAAGTATTAGTTTTATTCTTTATCAATCTAGTGATTCAGCTTCTGTTTGTCGCAGTCTCTGGACACATCCCAAGAGTAGCTCTTTGTATCTATTGTTTGAAACCGCTATATGTAGAGCGGTTTCAACATACACGTTCGCATCTCTAATGCAACTAGGACAAGCTAAGAGGAACTCTGTCATAAGATCAGTCTCTCCTCTTCTCACTACTTGATGAAACGGTGTTGTACCTTATATTCAAAATCAAACTATTTAAACCTTTTCATAGTAACAAAAGATCAAATAATTTCGAGAAATCAAAACACAAATTAGAATTAAATGAGTTGGTATAGTTTAAACTATATATATCTGAATATTGGTGTTTGCTCAGCACGGAACTGTGGGGTGTTTACTATGGGCCGTGTGTGGCATGGGATAAAAGAGTTGAGCGCTTGGAGTTGGAGGTGGATAGTGCGATATGGTCGGTTTTCTACAGACAGGGATTAGTGCGAGTCATCCGCTGTCCTTCCTGGTACAACTGTGTCATGACTTTATTTTCAGGGACTGGGTGGTCCGGGTTACGCATGTGCATAGAGAAGCTAACCGTCTTGCTGATGGTTTAGCTTCCTATGCTTTTTCTTTGCAGCTTGGTTTCATTTGTTTGAGGCTACTCCACCTACTGTTGCGGTTTTGCTCTCACATGATAGTAGTGGCTATGACACACCACGGACTGTGTGTATTTAAGTTTATTTTTTATTAATAATTTAGGGGAGTTTACTCCCTTTGTTCTACCAAAAAAAATATATATTACCTTCTCTTCCTTGAAGGCGAACAAGTTCAGGATCAACCTTGAGTAAACTTAGAACCAACCGTGTTTGACTTTCCACTAGAGCAAGATGCAATGGACTTAACCCATATGTGTTAAGTTTTCTGGCAAAAGACGGCTTAAGATTCATCAGCTCCATGGCAAAAGCAAGGTTCCCAGAAGCAGAAGCTACATGGAGAGGAGTGTTGATGAAAGGTACTGCATCAATGATTTCAAGAATGTATGGATTCTCATGGATATGAGCATACAATTCATCTATGCTTCCGATTTGGGTGGCTACGATCAATCTTGGATCCATTATGTCAAATAACAAGAATAAACAACTCTTTTCCTTCAAGAAAGAGAAACGTACACATTACTTATATAATCTATGGCATCGTTTGAACAAGTATTTGATGTTGACTTGACCCATCATTTGTTTAATGGAATGGATTTGAATTTGATTTGACTTTGGCTAAAGCCAATAGATGAAAAATTCATTACATGAAAACTCATAAAAGAAGAGAGTACAAAAGTATTCTCTAAGGAAACTACAATATTAAGTACACATAACTTGATCCTACTAACCCCACACAGTTTGACAATCAGAATTCATAAATTGCCCTCAAATCTCTAGATGTTTTTCTCTCCTCCTAATCTCTGACAGATCCCATAAACCGAACTACAATTGTCATGTCAAACTACAATACACCTCATAATACAACAAAAATAAACAAACTCCATCTTTTTTTTTTGTCTCTTCTTTAAAAAATTTGTAACTTTTCAACTCTTCATTAGGAAAATTTAGTTATCTATTAAAACAACTTAATTGGTATTAAATAACACACAATGCAAAAATAGTGGATTTTTTTCTATTTTAATAGAGTTTGTGAATTTGTTGTTTAAGTTTTCCAGAATTTATTTAGGTGTACTTAAGTTTGTTCACGAATGTTACCGTAGATGTTTAGACCTACCTAGGAGGAGGGTTTCTCGTCACAGAAAGGGTAAGAAAAAGTGTCGTGATCTCCGTGCAATTGACATTTTTTTTGGATCTTGAAAACGCTCACATTCCCAGAGGTTGTAGTAGGCGCCTTGTTTTCCCGATTCTTCGTTGCTATCTCCGGTCGAACGCCGGTCAAATGGCTACTATGAAATCAATTTTTAAGTTACTAATTATTAAATTAGGAACTAAATTTAATAATTTTCTTTAAATTCATGATTCAAATAACATATGATATCATTTTAACACAAATTTCGGTTGATAAAATAAACCGATCCATAAACCTCAATACAACACAAATACAAAAGGTCCAATCCTTTCAACAGTTTCTGAAAACGTCTCTCTTGTTAAATAGTTATCACTGGAAATTAAAAAAAAATAAAAAAAAAAACAGTTAACACAAAAAGCAAATATTAAGCCAATCAGTCAATTTTTTTTGTCTTTAATAGGATAAGTGACATTACAACGTCAATTTTCTTTTCATTATGCATTAACAAAATCTGTTTATCAATGAGTTTTTGAGCACCGTGATTTCTCCTAACTAATGTTTCTGAACGATTTTCGATCATTTTTAAGAACTTGTTTAAGCAATTGAGCAAGACACTTCTTTGATTTTTCTATGATGGTATACCACCATTTTTAAACATGAAACAACAATATATAGGATAAAGTATTATCCAATAAATTGTTTATTTTTGTGTTCATCTGAAATTATAACTATAATAATGGTTCGTTTTATTCACGATGTATACATCCCAAAGAATACGACACTAAATATTTCCAAAACCATGTGCTTCTCTCTCTCTCTTGATATGAAAGGTTGTGTTGAAGGATTTTGGACGACCTACTACCTCTGTGAGGATGAAGATCTAAGATATTTGCTGCAAAAGCCAAAGAAATATTTACTAATTGGTGGCTTTGTTTTTTTTTTTACATCATCTCTTCGTTAACCAAAATACTATTGCATAATGTATTCGTCCACATTATTTTTAACTGATGCTAGCATCTATATTAAAAATTTTGAAGTACATTTTGTGTTCGACCCTTTTAGTTATGCTTATTTAAATTTTTATTTGCAACTTTAATCCTTATAAAATTTTACAAAAATTCAGTATGTAAAATATGGTAAATTGACCAAATCAATTAAGGTTATTCTCATAAAATCGAAAATATCTACAAGTTTTCTAAAATCGCTCTAAATTTCTCTACTAAATCAATAAGGTTCTTAAAATCAACAAAATGTCATAAAATTTCACAGAAATTCAATATGTAAAATATGGTAAATTGACCAAATCAATTAAGGTTATTCTTATAAAATCGAAAATATCTACAAGTTTTCTAAAATCAACAAAATGTCATTAAAATGCAAATGGTTTTTGTTTTTTAAACTCTCTACCATCTCCTTAAAATTTTGATTTAAAAAAAATTCAAATTCTCACAAACAAACACAACATGTAGAAACTAAATTATAAATAAATATAGGCCCTTTATACGGTAGGTTAAAATTTAATTATAGAACAAAACTTAGGATCATAGATTCATATTTCAAAATAGAAAGAGATTTCTTAGCTATCCTATCTGCCACTTTGTTTCCTTCCCTCGGTACAAACGCAAAATTCAATGCCTCAAAGCGTTTGTACCGAGGGAAGGAAAAATTCAATGCCTCAAAGCGTTCAAGTAATTCAATGCCTCAAACCTGGATGATTAGAGCTGTTGGGAGTCTGATTCAAAAATCACTTTCGACTTCGGCCAAATTGAGAACTGCCGATCGGATGGCCTCTAACTCCACCTCTAGCACAGATTTAACCCTTGAAAGTTCTCTCATACCCATCAAAAGAATACTTTTGTGTAGTTAAAGATGCTTTGGATGGGCACAATGTGTCGCTGACTCGCAACATCGCCTCAAGAAGTCTCACTACACTGATAAACATCTTCAAAACAATTGGTTTGGTCTCTCTCTCTCTCTGATGATATAGCTCATATGCAGGATTCTTGATTGGTTTGTAAAGTTTTATTTATGTAATTTGTTTTTGCAGATCTTATAATTCATCCAGAGGAACCAATGGAAGAAATGATAATGTTAGGTCAACTTTTAAGTAGGAAGGAACCCTCGAGTTCAACTTCTTAGAAGCTGTCTGCAGGACCGCACTCCTCCATCTTCTACAGCAGGTAATGATTTATACAACTGGAAACTTGCTCCAGACCAGACCCAAGGTAACTTCTCTTGTGATCGATGATTGCTTGGTATCTATTTAAAAAAAAAAAACTTTTACTAGGGGTTGCGCGGATATATTGCCTCACGCCACCGACGAGAATTTCAAGAGGTGCATGTGTGATCCATGGCGTAATTCTCTATTGTGAACAGTAAAAGGCGATTTTAGAGGCGAAACCTAAAATCTTGCCGCGGTCGGTTTGCCTCACGACACCGACGAGAATTTCTCCTTTCCTCCCCCTCTTCTTTTCTTCTCGACATGTCTAATGTCAATCTCAGATCCCCCATATCCGAATCTTGTTTCCCCTTCCTCAGAACCTCCTCAGGAGGCGAGCTCCAGTCCAAATCCAGAGACAGGATTAACCTCCGTCAAGCGGGCGCCCACTGCGGAAATTCTCCCTAATCCACCGGAGGAGAACTCACCTCCGACAATAGACGACACTAAATTATAGTGGGCTGCTCGTTTTGACTCTAGCCTGAGAAACCTCACTAAAGCAGCTTAGCCCTCTTTCACAGAGGACGGTACTCTGCGTGTTAAGGCTCCAAACATCAGTCATTCTCAAGGCCTCAGATACTTGGAAGGACCATATCATCGCGCATTTCCATGGTAATCCTCCTCCTCCTGGAAAAAGCTTTGTAGATCTCAACCCCATATGGGGAAGGGAAGGACATATCAACATCTGTTGCCTACAGAACGGACTGGTTCTTATCTGTATTCCATCAGAAGCAACACGTAAATGGGTTATTGAGGTAGGATGCTCCAGGCTGGTAACTGCCTATTCACCATCACGCCTTGGACTCCAACAGCATATCTCTCTCCAGTTAAGCTTGTTTCATTACCCATTTGGGTTATTCTAAAGAATGTTCCTCCTTAGCTCTACTCTCTTCCAGGATTAAGTACTATTGCTTCAGGCATAGGAGAGCCTCTTCACACGGAGAAGCATTAGTTACCTCCACTTGCAGAGGACACTAGAATAAAAGTTGAGATTCTTTTAAAGAAGGTTCTCCCTCAATCTGTGCTAGTCGAAGATGATGATGGTAATGAGGTTCGTATTTGGGTAGAATATCCTCGTCTCCCCCCTAAGTGCGAATACTGTCGTGAGTTTGGTCATCTTTATCACCGCTGTCTAGTTGCTCCAGTGATCATACCATGCAAGAATCAGTCGGATCCGGTTCATGCTAGTTCGTGTCCAACCCAATCCTCTGAGATGCGAGAGAATCAAGATAAGGTTCAATTGGGCACATCACTTCCAGCTGAGTCAAACTTGCTACCTCTTACTATAAAGTCGATGGCTACTCACAGGTACATAGACTCACCATCAACTGATTCCCCTTCTGAATGGAAGGTAGTCAAACGTCGATCAAGATCATCGAAGAAACTTGATTCTGCTGGTACTGCTGACATTCCTAGAAGTCGCAACTCAAATGTGACAGGATCTCGAACAGTACAAGAGGTTGGCTCAGATCCTCGTAAGAAGCAGACCACTTGCCTCTCCTCTCATGGTCAGAAGCAGTCAAGAACTAAGTCGTCTCTTTAAAATGATGCCACTAAAGAAGGTCTCAGCGACAGTACACAACCCGTGCGATCAAAGACTGAGTCTGGATCAGGTACCTCCCACTCAGGACAAGCCAGCAAAACTACCAAAGCACTTTCGAAACAAATACAAAATGCGAAGAACGTGAAGAACTCCACCGGTGGACGACAGCTACCAAAGGGTCATTCCCATCATCATGCTTGAAAGCTTGCTTTCAGCACCTTTTGCCCACCATAGATGATTATGAAGATTTTTTGTTATAATATAAAAGGGATGAATACCACCTCAAGGCAACAACAACTTAAAAGTTGGATTATGTCTCAAAGACCTCTCATAGGAGGCATTTTGGAAACGCACGTTCAAGAGGCTAACGCGGTCAACATTTTGTCTACTACTTTCCCAGGGTGGAGATATGAATTAAAATACTCCCTCACTGCTCCTAATGGAAAAATATGGGTAGTATGGGATCCTTCTATTAAGGTTTTTATATTCAAGAAGACGGATCAAATGATCACTTGTGGTGTTTTTATCCTTCATCAAATCAGTCATTCTCAGTAACTTTTGTATATGCCCGGAACTGCATGGTAGCTAGGCGTCAGCTTTGGGCTTCATTGGAGGAGCAATATCAGTACAATAGCCAGCGAAACCATCCCTGGCTGATTTTAGGTGATTTTAACCAAATACTCCGAGCTCAGGACCATTACTCTCTCTTTCCCTATCCGTTGCCTCTCCAAGAAATGGCAGAATTTCAGAGCTGCATTGATAACTGCAAATTGATAGAGTTGAGTGGAAGAGGAGCGAATCACACTTGGTACAACAATCAGGATTCCAGTCCCATCACAAGGAAGTTGGATAGGACTCTAATCAATGAAGCTTGGCTGTCTGCTCATCCTCAATCTAACGCATTATTTGATACCCCGGGTGGATCTGATCACTCCCCAATACTAGTGACTACAGCCACTGATATTGAAAGAAGGAAAGTTCCATTCAAGTTCTATAATCTTTTCACAACACATCCGGACTATCCCAACTTACTTGACAATGCATGGTCTTCTCCATCTGTTCGAGGCACGTCAATGTATGAGCTTTGTCAGAGGCTTAAAGTGGTTAAAGTGGGTTATACGGAGCTAAACAGAAAGAACTTCAGTAACATTCAAGCCAGAACAGCGAAGGCCCATGAAGCACTAATTCGAAAACAGGCTCAAATCTTGTCAACTCCGTCTTAGATGATGTTTCAGGAGGAAAAGGAACTCAAGAAAACATGGTTATTTCTCTCTTCAGCTGAGGAGTCCTTCCTAAAACAAAAATCTCGGATTAGATGGTACTCGGAGGGGGACTCGAATACTGGATTCTTTCATAGATCAGTTAAGGCTCGATAAGCAAGGAATAAGATTTGCTCATTATTGAATGATCAAGGACAGCGGATTACGAAAGTGAGTCAACTCAAAAACATGATTCTCGACTTCTATCAGAATTTGCTTGGTACTCCGAATTCCACGCTGCAACCTCTATCAATAGAAGAAATACAGACTCTCACCACTTTCAGATGCAACAATGAACTAGGTCCACTCTTCAGGCTATTCAAAACCCGGAAGAAGTGATGTCTGTTTTGTTCTCCCTCCCTTGTAATAAGGCACCAGGTCCCGATGGTTTCACATGGGACTTCTTCATCAGTTCTTGGGCAACGGTGGGATCTACTGTTATAGCAGCAGTCACATAATTCTTCGTTACGGAGAATCCTTAGGTCTTGGTACATTTTGGTGGATCTGGGTGTGAGAACTAAGGTTTTCACCTGAGTTCGGAAGTGAATTAAGTCCGGTTGTTTCACTGTTTATCACCGTTCTAGTTCCGAGCAAATAGAAAAGAAGAATTATATCTTTGAAGAATGAAAGTCCATATTCTTATTGCCCCCTTTCTCTTATTTATAGTCTAATTACAATTAAAGTCGAATCAATTTACTCCGCAAATCCCGTGCTCTCATTAATTCGATTTATTGCTTGATTTTTGAACCATCTCCGAACTCCGAGATGCTTTGTCCGACCGTTATTCTTTTACTTCGGTGTTCCGCATCTCAGCCGAGCAGCCGGTTTCATTTCGTCCTGGCCCATCTTATTTGTCCGTCTTAGGCCCATTCTTAACGTCTGTCCAAGGCCCAAGCCCATGATCCAAAGTGACGGATCACGGTACCAATAGTTGCCCCCAAGTTTCCCGAGCTACTTAGTTCGGGGGACTTTTATCTCTCAATTAACCGCTTCGGGAAACTGAATATTTACCAAATCCCATGATTTGATTGCGATAATGATGGGATTTTGTCTTCCCGAACAAGCTCTGGGCCCCCACGATTTTATACATTAGAACACGCTATAAGAGAGAGAGAGAGCAAACCGGGACCTTTCGCTTCCCTAGGTAATCATTGCTCTCTCCCTCGAACCGGTGTATAAAGGTGAGTTATTTACTTTGTTTTTTGACATTTCTTGTTAAGAGTTTCTTCCTGTGTTTTGCTTCTTTCTCCTCTCTTATTTTCGTTGTTCGCCGACAAAAGCTGTTTCTTCTCCTTTCTATCGAACGGAAAGCATGTCGTCGCCCAAATCCACCCTGACTAAAGCTGCGAAACCGCTCATCCCCGGGGTTTAGGGTCCCCACAGTCCTTCTATTCTCACAGAACACGATATTGCGGAGATCAGGGGGTCGTGTTGTATCCCGTCGGAGGTAGAAATTCGCATCCCGGGTGCCAACGAGTCGCCGGAGAATCCTCCTCCCAGTTACTGTTGCGCCTTTGTCAAGTTTTTCTCCGCGTGCGGATTGTTTTTCCCACTCCCGGAGCTCATCGTTCAGATAATGTTCGAGCTTAGGTTCGCTCTCCCTCAAATGTGTCCGAACTTCGTTCGGACTGTCCTTTGCCTCCAGACTCTCGCGGAGGAGCACGGCTACAAGTTGTCCCTTCCGGACTTCCTCCATATCTATACTGTGAAGACAGGGCGAACCAAGGGTACTCTGTATGTGAGCCCGCTTTCCGGCCTAAAGGTCTTTGACGACCTCCCGGATAAGGACGAGAAGTGGCGAAAGTCATTTTTCTTTTTCCCTGTGAATGAACTCACCTTCGGGCCCCGCGCGAATTTGTTCGTGTCGAAGTGGGCCTCG
>NC_025692.1:17352412-17371298 GCF_000633955.1 Camelina sativa | reverse complement strand
AAGGGTACTCTGTATGTGAGCCCGCTTTCCGGCCTAAAGGTCTTTGACGACCTCCCGGATAAGGACGAGAAGTGGCGAAAGTCATTTTTCTTTTTCCCTGTGAATGAACTCACCTTCGGGCCCCGCGCGAATTTGTTCGTGTCGAAGTGGGCCTCGAAAATTGGTAGCGTAGAGTACTCTAAACGGTATTAGATGTCCTTTCTCTCTTCCATTACTAATCCTTTTATCATCATTTTTTCAGCTCACTTCGAGCGTGGACAGCTTTCCCCTACCTTCGCTGAATATTTTTCCCGTCTCTGCAAAGGTCAGATCGCTTGGGATTCGTTCTCGTGTGAATGGATCAGAGAGTCCGGAGTCCGACTTAGGAGCTGTTCCTACGTTACCTCTACCGATCCCCGCTTCTTTGACACCTCCGCCATGGCTTACAGAGAGGAGAAGAACTTCAGGAGAGAACTGGAGAACGCCAAGAAGGAAGCGAAAAGGCTAATGTCCAACTCTCTGGCAAAGGGTAAAGCTTGCCTTCCGGCGAGGAGTACTGACTCTTCGGCTTCGAAATCGACTGAAGCTCTACCCTCAACCTCGGTGAACACTGCAACTCCTACTCGGGAGCCCAATGCTGAGCTGACTTTGGAACCAGCCGCGCCCCCTTTGATTGTTATCTCGGATTCGGCTGACGAAACCGGTGAAGGCAGTGCGCTTGCTACGGTTACCGAGAGTGGCCGAGCAGCTGGCGGTTCGCAGCTGATGGAAGCGTTGAAGAAGAGAAAAGAGCCCGAAACTTCTTCCTCCTCCCGTGAAAAGGCCCGGCCCCAAACTAGCTCCTCTGGAGATGGGCGAAGTAGATCTGGTTCGAGGGAAGGACCCTCTGAGAAGAAATCTGGGGAGCTCCCTTTGGCTAAAGAATCAGGAGGTTCCTCCGATAGACTTCCACCAAAGGAACACCGTCACTCTCCCCGAGGTAAGAATTTCGTCTACCACTTGTTCTATCTTCTTTTTGCATGATGCGATGGTGAGCTAAGTAATCTTCCTTGGATGCAGCTCCTCCTCCCTCGCCTGCGGATTTAATGAGGAGTTTTGCTCGCCCCGGGGCTCTTGTTCCGCCATTTGCGGACATGACCGAGACTAACCGTGGAAACTTCTTCCGATTCACGGATAAAGTTGGCGAGGTGAGTCCAGACTGAGATTTCCTTATCTTAGTCGACGCCAGTTGGAACAGATGATGATTGAGTTCAACAGTTCAGTTGCTTCATATGAGGATCAACTTTTTGCCGCTCCTTCGATTTCCGAGCTGTCGAAGTTAAAAGGTAGGGTGGCCGAGCTGGAGGCCCAGGTAGAGGAGTACGCTCGTCTAGAGGCGGAAAACGCCAAGACCATGGAGAAGGCCGAGCAGATTCGGTTGCGGATGAAGAAAGCTGAGCTCCAAGTGTTAGACCTCGGGATCGGAAATGAGGACCTTAGAGGGAAGCTGAAGAAATCCGGCGACCTTTACTATGAAGCTTCAGCAAGTGAGAAGGCGGCCAAGAACAAGCTTCATGAGATTGAACTCTGGAACCAACTCCTAGAGGCAAGTCATGGCTGCGAGATAGATAAGGCCCGAAGAGAAGAGCGCCAATATCTAAGGCGGTCCCTCCGACCCTTGATTGAAGATTTAAGAGCTCACTTCGAAGAGAGGAAACGTCTAACCCCAGCTCTGGTTAGGGCTGCTGAGATTAAGGCGAACCGAATGCTCATCGAAGAGATCTCAAAGGGTGAAATTGCGGGCCTTGAAGCGGAGCTCGAATCAATCCGTGCTGACGAAGAAAAGGCCGACGGTGATGTCGCGAAGGTAACCCTCCGTGACTTTGATATTTCAGCCTTCTCAAGCCTCTTGGCAGATATGCCCCCTGAATTGCTAGGCAGCGAGCCCCCACTGAGCATCGTGATCGATGAATCCGGGACTAACATAGGGCAGATGTCAAACCAGGAAATGGAGGTGATTAAGGCAAACACTCCCAAAGCTGACGCGCCTGAGGTGTCGTTGTCCGAGCTATTCCCCGATGTCTCTGAGGAGCTGACCACAGAAGCAGTGGAGCGCAGTTCGGCCCCTGACCCCCCTTCTACTTCGTGAATCATTTTCTCTTGGGGTTGTTTTGGGCCTATGTTGCCTCCCCTCTTGTTGCTTTTGCTTTTCCTTTAGTTTTTTTTTTTTTTTTTTTTTTTTTTGCCTCTTCGTGACTCTCTAGTGTGTATCTCATTTACNGAGTTCTTTGGTCTTGGTGACTAACCAAGAGTCTTTTTGCTATATTAACTAACCAAGTGAATTGCTTGACAGCGAAGTGCTTGACCAAGCCATGAATTGTACTTAGCCGTTAAATAAGTTTAAGCTTAGTTTGTCGGGACTTTTCGTTTTTTGCGAAGTGGGACTTTGATTTTAGGGACGCGAAGTTAGACTTCGGCTTTGTAGGTGCAAAGTGAGGTCTTGGCTTTTTTTTTATTTCAGACCTTTTTATTTATAAAAATAATAGAAGGTTACAAGTGTTTTAGCCTTAGGACCTCAAAAAGGTACGAAGTAAGACTTCGGTTTTAAGGACACGAAGTAGGACTTCGGTTTGAAGACGTGAAGTGAAAACTTCAGGATTAAAGACAACAAAAGTCCCTAAATGCTCACTTAAAACTTTCAGACTCTATTCATACGAAATAAAACCTCGGTTTAAAGATACGAAGTAAGACTTCGGTTTTTAAGGATATGAAGTGTGACTTCGGTTTTTAAGGATACGAAGTGTGACTTCGGTTTTTGAGGATACGAAGTATGACTTCGGTTTAAAGAATGCTAAGTATGACTTCGGCTTATACTGTATGTGCGAGGTAACGCAAAAAGTTCTATGAAAAACTTTAATTTTACTTTATGCTGATAGCTGGACCCGAAGTGGGCTGCCTACGTACCCATTCGGGATCAAGCCAATCGTAGTTCGATACAATATTCAATACCAAACTAATTATAAAAACATTTAAGGTGTAACGAATTCCAGGACCTTGGCACGGCATTCCCACTTAAATCTTCCAAACGATAGACGCCATTTCGGACTTCGCAGGTAATCTTATACTGACCTTCCCAATTTATCCCCAGTTTTCCTACGTTGTTCTCTTTGGTGTTTTCATGGACTTTACGAAGGACTAGATCGCCCACTGCCAAGGGTAAGGCGCGGACACCAAAGATAACAGTTCGGAAGGTTGATGTATTGATGGAGCGTGCTTTTGACACTTCTCACAAGTTCGGGAATATTCTTCACAGTCGGACACCATGGTAGGCCAGAAATACCCATGTCTTTTTATTTTGTAGGCCAGAGTTCGTCCTCCGGAGTGATTTCCGTTGGGGCCATCATGAACAGCTCGCATTAGTGCCATGGGTTCCTCACCAGATACACATGTTAGATATGGACCAGCTACACTCCGACGTAGGAGAATCCTGCCATAGATGCAATACCGTGCGCAAACGATTTTGAGTTTCCTGGCCGCCCACTTGTCAGCTGGGAGCTCTCCGTTTTCCAGATAAGCCTAGATCGGGCTACGCCAATCTTCTTCCCCCCCAATCGTTGGTGTTCGTATTGCTTGATGGAGTACCTGATTGATCGACGGCTGGTGAGCTGGAGCTTTCCGGACCTTGGTCTGAGTTCGGTTCGATTAGAGGTGGATGATTGGTTTCCGGAACGGGAGTGACGGGAGCTGACTCCACTTGTGGTGAGGAGTCTGTCAGTGTCCTGCGAACTACCTCTTCGGCGGCCAACTTTTTCTTCATCGCTCGTGTTACGGCATTGGAACTCTTTAGTTTTATGCTCGGAAATTCGATGACTTCGACTGGGATAATCCTTGTCATTGTCGGGTCCGAAGTCGACGCTAGAGCCACCAAAGCATCTGCAGCGGAGTTCTCACCTCGTGGGATCTTGCTAATTTCAAAATCTTCGAACCTAGCGACTAACTCCCGAGCAGCAGATAGGTAAGCCTCCATATGGCCATCCTTCGTCTCGTACTCTCCCAGAAATTGATTAGTGACCAGCTGGGAATCACAAAAAGCTCAGAGCTTCCGGACGCCGATCCCTACTGCGAGGCGTAAGCCAGCGAGGAAAGATTCGTATTCGGCCTCATTATTTGATGCACTAAACGCCAAACGAAATGACTGTTCAATCACTTCACCGGTAGGAGAAGTGAGGCGAACTCCAATCCCTGCACCCGATTTAGAAGATGCTCCATCCACGTATAAGTCCATGGGATCTCGACACCGTCGCTATCCAAACTAGCTAGTGGGAGTTCTATCAGGAAATCTGCCAACACTTGCGCTTTAGCACAAGTTCGAGTTCGGAACTCGATGTCATATTCACTAAGCTCGACAGACCACTTAGCTAACCTCCCAGACTGGCTCGGGCTATGTAACACCGTCTGGAGTGGTTGCGTCGTTCAAATTATGATTGTATGAGATTGAAAGTAAGGCCGCAGTTTTCTCGCCGAAGTCACTACCGCTAGAGCCAATTTCTCCATCATAGGATACCTGGATTCCGCCCCTGTAAATGACGACATAGAAAATTGGTCGCTGCTCCCCCCTTTCTTCCCGAACTAAGACCCCGCTTACTGCGCTGTCCGAAACGGCTACATAAAGGAAAAGTGGTTCACCTAACTCTGGTTTAGCCAAGACCGGGGTTCGGACAAGTATGCTTTTAACTGAGCGAACGCCTCTTCGCACTTCGCATCCCATAAGAAATTTTTTTCTCCTTTTCTCAATAGTTGGTAAAATGGGAGGCATTTATCTGTAGAGCAGGAGATAAAACGATTGAGAGCTGCAATTCGCCCGTTAAGATGCTGCACTTCGCGTAATGTCTTAGGAGAACTCATGGATAGGAAGGCATTAATTAGCCTCGGGTTCGCTTCAAATCCTCGCTCCGTAACGATGTACCCTAAAAACTCCCCCAATGGGACTGCAAAGGTGCACTTAGTGGGGTTAAGCTTCATCCCGAACTGGTTCAGGATATCGAAGCAAACTTTTACATCCAAAAGGTGTGAGCTGGCTTCCATGGATTTCACCAGCATGTCATCGATGTAGACTTCCATAGTTTTCCCGAGCTGATGCTCGAACATCCTGTTCACTAGTCGTTGGTAAGTTGCTCTGGCGTTCTTTCATCCAAAAGGCATCACCTTGTAACAGTATATCCCTCGATCTGTAATGAATGCGGTTTATTCTTGGTCGTCCGGGTTCGTGGCCCGGACATCAGTTCGTGGCCCGGACATCAGTTCGTGGCCCGAAGTGGACTCGACTAGCCTATCGATATGCGGAAGTGGGAAGCTATCCTTAGGACACGCTTTATTCAGGTCGGTAAAATCGGCGCAAACTCGTGACTTCCCGTTCTTCTTCTTTACCACTACTGTATTTGCGAGCCACTCAGGGTACTTCACTTTGCGTATTTGCCCTGCACTTAGTAAGCGGTCTACCTCTTTGTTAACAATTTCAGCCCGTTCCGGGCCCAGTTTCCTTCGTTTCTGCTTTACTGGTCTGAACGTTGGATCTACATTTAGCTTGTGTGAGATTACCTCTGGACTGATCCCGGGCATTTCGTCTACTGACCACGCAAAGGTAGTCATATTTTCTTTCAAAAAAGAAATCAACTTGGTCTGTAGTTCGCTACTCAACCCAGCTCCGATCTTGATCTCCTGATCTGGAAACTTGTCATTAATAAAGATGAACTCGGTGAGGTCACCTTGGAGTTGCCTCCGGACTGGGTTCTTCGGGACCTCAAGCTGTGGTTGCTATTGGACTAGGAGCTTATGGCTCGCGAGATAGCAGCTCCTCGCCGTCCTTTGACTTCCTAAAATCTCTCGAACTCCATGCGGAGTTGGGAACTTGACACACTGATGGTATGTTGAAGCCACTGCCTTCATCTGGTAAAGCCAAGGAGTTCCCATAATAGCATTATAGGCCGCAGGTCGGTCAAAAACTGTAAACTCTACCATTCTTACTACTCCTTGAGTGGAGACCGATAGTGTTATTGTTCCTAAGGACATTGAAGTCTCACTCGTAAATGAGACCAAGGGTGAAGGTGGTCGCGAGATATGTTCTCTTCCAATACCCATTCTAGTAAGCGTTTCAAGGAATATCAGATCAACCGAACTCCCAGTATCCACTAAGATTCGGCATACTTCATGGTTGGCAACATCCAAAGATATGACTAACGCGTCGTCATGCGAAGTGTCTAGCTCCTTGGTTTCTTTTTCTGAGAAAGTTACTTCGGGTAAATCACTCGTAGTGATTTTAATTCGCTTAGGCTGTGGGCTCGCAAGCTTCCGTTGGTGGTCTTTTATTGCTGTGATGGAGTTCCGGAAGAGGCGTGAATCTCCCATTATGACGTCTATCCTTTTCTTGGGAGTTGAACCCTCCTTGGATTGCTTAAGTTTCTTTGGTGGTGGAGTATCTTCTTCGACCTTGGAAGCTGATTGTGGGTCAAGCTCGAAGATAGTCACGCTTGGCATCTCACCTGACACGAATTTCTCTGCAAGGAGATGCATCAATTTTTTGCAATCCCGGGTGGAATGACCATTTGTCTTGTGAAGCTCGCAGTACGCGTTCTCATCTCGAACCCACTTGTTATGGGAGTATCCCGCTCTTGGAGCGTGGTGAAAACGGAGGCTTGGACGGTGAATTCTTTGGAGATCCCTTTTGCGGAGATTGGTTCACGGCAAATGTGCCTGCTCCAGACTTCGGGGTTGAAGGCGGAGTCTTTTTGATTGGAACTTCGAACTTGGGCTTGGTTATGACTTTGAGCTTTTGAATTGCTGCGGCTTTCTCTTCCTCTGCCACTATCCAGTTCGAAGCTCGATGGAGGGCATCCTGGATGGTTGCGAACTGGTTTACAGTTAGCTCTTCGCGAAAACGAGACTCATGCCAGAGACCATTCTTTAGTGCTGCCAGGGCAGTTTTATCCGAGAGCCCCGAGATTTGGACCTGTATTTCCTTGAACTTAGTAATATATGACCGGAGTGACTCTCCAGCAACTTGACTTCGATTCCACAGTTTGGCGTCTGTTGCCGCCGTTTTGATCAGACTAGAGTATTGCTTGACGAACGAGGTGGACAGCTCAGTGAAATTGTTAATGGATCCAGCCGCCAAGGATGCAAACCAAAGCAGGGCCGGTCCACAAAACGTTTCAGCGAAAAACTTACAGTATCCGACGTCCATTTCATGAGGCTCGAGGTCCACGCGGCTGACAGTCAGTAAGAAGATCTTCAGATGAGTCGTCGGGTCTCCTTTCCCTTCGTAGCTTGTGAACTTTATTTTCCCAGTATCCTTGATGTGAACTCGAGCTATGTGATTTGAGAAAGGAGTTCGCTTTGATTCCTCAATTACTCAGGAAATATCAGGTGCTGAGGTAGTCGCATTGTGCACCATAGACCGCATATCCCGGATTTTGCTCCGTATAAGGTGGATCTCGGGGTTGGTGGCATGACCAGGAGTCAGAATATTTCCGCCCACAGGGGGAGTAAGAGGAACCTGGACCTCGGAAGATCCAGCGACGTCGTGCTGAACCGGAGTGTGGCTATCGCCAACCAACGGTGGTGGTGCTTGAGTACTTAGTTGGGGTGGCAAAGTGTTTCCCGGAGTGGCAGTTGCTGCTACCGGCTGCGAGGTGAAAGGTGGAACGACGCCGGTGAAATCCAAAGAACGCCTGCGAGGGTTTGGATCGGTGGACAAGAGGTCGACCCGATCGGCATATGCGCGGTGAGAGGTTGAAAGATCGGTTACCGACATAGTGACTGCCTCCAAGCGGGTGGAGACCTGTCCTTCCAGGGTGTCGAAATGCTCGGCAAAAGCAGTGGATGCTGCTTGCTGGCGACCAGACTTCTCAGTCAAATCCTGCAAGAGTTTCTGAATGGTTTCTAAAGTTACCTGGTTGGAAGAGTCAGTAGCCATAGCAGCGTTTGTACGAAGTGGATTCGGGTAGGAAATCGGAACTAGCAAGAGTATAGGTTATCCCCCCTCCTTCTAGCGCCAAATGTGAGAACTAAGGTTTTCACCTGAGTTACGAAGTGAATTAAGTCCGGTTGTTTCACTGTTTATCACCGTTCTAGTTCCGAGCAAATAGAAAAGAAGAATTATATCTTTGAAGAATGAAAGTCCATATTCTTATTGCCCCCCCTTTCTCTTATTTATAGTCTAATTACAATTAAAGTCGAATCAATTTACTCTGCAAATCCCGTGCTCTCATTAATTCTATTTATTGCTTGATTTTTGAACCAATCTCCAAATTCCGAGATGCTTTGCCCGACCGTTATTCTTTTACTTCGGTGTTCCGCATCTCAGCCGAGCAGCCGGTTTCATTTCGTCCTGGCCCATCTTATTTGTCCGTCTTAGGCCCATTCTTAACGTCTGTCCAAGGCCCAAGCCCATGATCCAAAGTGACGGATCACGGTACCAACACCGGGGTGGATCGCTAATTGGGACTGGTGCGCTTCCTTAAGGATTTCGGTATGCAAGTCCTGGTCCATCGGAACGCATACTTGTCCTTTAACCAAAATGGTACCATTGTTCCAGGTCTCATACTCGGTTCCGTCCAGCTTGGACAACCGTATCAGATCCGCATCATTTTCTTGAGCAATTCGAACCCTAGTCAACAAATCCGCCTGGTCCGTGGCCCCAAGGCCTAGTGGTTCCAACTGTTTGGTTAAAGCATTCAACCGCAAGGTTCTGATTATACCAACCAGGTTTTCCACGTCTCTCTCGGCACTAATGGCCGATCCTCTTCTGCTTAAAGCGTCCGCCACTAGATTGGCCTTACCCGGATGGTAACTGATTTCCATGTCATAGTCCGCAACTAGTTCCATCCATCTTTGCTGTCGTAACTGAGTGAAGATGTACTGCAAACTCTTGTGGTCCGTGTAAATCTGCACTTTCCCACCGTACAAGTAGGACCTTCAAATTTTCAGCGCAAATACTACGGCCGCCATTTCCAAATCATGGGTTGGATAATTCACTTCATGCTTCCTCAGCTGGCTAGAGGCATAAGCGATCACCTTCCCGTTCTGCATTAATACGCACCCTAACCCTCGACCAGACGCATCCGTGTAAACAACATACAGCTCATCCGGTTCCGGTAGTGCTAAAACCAGTGTACTAGTAAGCATGTCCTTGAGTCTTGAGAAACTCTGGTCACAATCGGCTGTCCATACATACGGTACATTCTTTCCCGTTAGCTGAGTCAGCGGCTGTGCCATACTCACAAAACCTTTGACGAATCGCTGATAGTAACCAGCCAGTCATAGGAAGCTTCGTATCTCCGAGGCGTTCCACCGTCTAGGCCATTCTGCTATGGGCCGAATCTTCTCCTGGTCCACGGACACTCCTTTGTCCGATACTATATGTCCTAAGAAACCGATCTCTCTTTTCCAAAAACTGCACTTACTGAGTTTGGCGAATAGTTTATGTTCCTTTAATCTCTCTAACACTTTCCTTAAGTGAGCAACATGCTCTTCTTCACTCTTCGAGTGGACTAAGATGTCGTCTATGAATACAATCACAAACTCGTCCAAATACTCTCGAAACACATTGTTCATAAGCTTCATGAATGTTGCGGGGGCGTTAGTCAATCCAAACGGCATAACCACAAATTCGTAATGGCCGTACCTCGTCCTAAAGGTCGTCCAATGTGGCTCCCTGGGGTTGATCTAGCAACTCGTCAATCCTCGACAAAGGGTACCGATTCTTCACCGTCACTTTATTCAGCCCGTGATAGTCAATGCAAAGTCGGAAGGTTCCGTCCTTCTTCTTCAAAAAGAGTACCGGTGAACCCCATGGTGAGCTACTCGGCCTAACAAACCCTTTCTCCATTAATTCCCCCAACTGTTTCTTTAATTCGGCCATCTCTGCCGGTGCCATACGGTATGGAGCCCTTGATATTGGAGCTGTACCGGGTTCCAGTTCGATAGTGAACGGGTCTGACCGTGCTGGTGGTAATCCGGACAAGGGTCCAAACACGCTCTCATATTCTCGTACCACCGCTATGGCCTGTAGTCCCATACCCATACCCACTTCTTCTATCATGATTGAAGCTAAGTATGCTTCGCACCCACTACTGATCAATTGTTCGGCCTGCACCGCCGAGACTAACAAATTTCCCGACAATGGCCTGATGCATTGATATTCTATCATTCCTTTAGCAGTCTCGAACAGTACTCGTCCGCGATAGCAGTCCAAGTGAGCCATGTCTTTGCTTAGCCAGTCCATGCCTTGTATCACATCGTGTGCCTTCACTCGACATATGACCAAGTCTGCCGGCATATCCATGCCGCCCCGTACGTCATCATCACCTGACCGCCCGCTGCTTGTACCAACCCAAAATTATCCCCGGGTTCTTTCCGGAATCCACCTTTTCCAATCATATTCGGACTCACAAAACAATGCGTAGCCCCGGTGTCAAACATCACATGGGTTTTCACATCGCATATAAGTAAGGTCTCTACAGAATTCTACTTGCTAAGAACCTAACCACACACACAAAAGGTTCAAGCAAAAATTCCACTAAGGTGAGTATTCAAACTTACCAGTGATCTGTCGTGAAGTGCTCGCCTCCACCTGCCCGTCCGCGACCGAATACACCTGCGGCATAATCGCCGGCCGTTTCGGCGGTGGTGGCAACGCCAGCACCTCGCTGGCCCGTTTCTGTCCTTGCGACTCCAACTGCGGACAGTTTGGCCGGATATGTACCGCCTGCCCACATTGGTAGCACACTCGTGTGTCGTTCCCCTTATGCGGGCAGTTGCTGGCCATGTGGTCTTTTCCCCCGCATGCAAAACACGTACCTAGCAATCGTCGGCACTGCCCCGAATGTCTCTTGCGGCAAGTTGGACACACATGCACACTGCCCGAAGCTTTACCCATATGTTTCCGACCCGCGGTCTGCTTAGTCCCATTTCCCGGTTCAACTTTGACCACCAGCGCCTGTTGCACCGCGGTTCCTCCGGAGTGTTACTGAGATTCCTCAGCCAGTCCATCTTCCAACATGGCTGCCTTTTCAACCAATTCAGCAAGACTTCCAAAGTTACTAATCATGCATCGGTTGCGGATATCTACTCTTATGCCCCGCAAGAACCGATGAATCTACACTTGCTCATCCTCCATCTCATGACCTCCATACCTCTTGAGCCGGTTGAACTCGGTCTCATACTCTCGCATGGTCCGGTTCTCTTGTCTTAGATCCAAGAATTCTGGTTCAAGACGGTCAAGAGCTTCCTGTGGAAAATACTTCGCAAGGAACATTCCACAAAAAGTCTCCCAAGAGCAATTCGGGTTTGCCATACAGTTTACCATGCCTGTCCACCACGCATGGGCTTCACCGGACATGTAGTGGGTAGCGATGTCCTTCTGATACTCCATCGGACAACGCACTGAGTCGAAGTTCCTCTCAAGGCGACTTCTCCATTCGTCAGCCTCGATGGGGTTCTCTCCACCACTAAAGTACTGCGTACCCAACTTTAACATGTGATCCATGATGGTCAAGTACATAGGAGTTGCCATTCCCATTGGCACCGTGTTAGGTACAGGCGGGTTTACGACCGGTGGTGGTGTCATTTGGTTCAGTATCTGGACCAAGGTCTCCAATACTTGCCCCATTCCCCCGGTTGCAGTCGCATTAGCACCCGTACCCACTATCGGTATAGCTCCCGTACCGACTCCTTAGGGTCCATGTCCTCCGGTTTCCGTACCGGTCCCAGCACCTACTAGCCCAGCGTTCACCGAAGCAGGGTTCGATGCTTCCTCAACGTTCCCTTCGGCTCCCTGTCTAGCCGTGGTATTAGCCGAGTTACGAGTATTGGGTGCCATCTGAAATACCATAACCGATTCTAAGTTAGCGTCCAAACCAACTTAGTCCTATACACCCTATATCTAAACATGACCAGTCTTACCGTGAGACGTTTATGGCAAGGAAGGATGGCTTTCTAGTAATAATAACCCATGCACCCATTACACAACCATGTCCTAGAACTATAACCGTGCTCTGATACCAAATGTAAGACCCCGAGCCTAAAAACCCGTACATGACCGTACCGGCCAGTAAAAATTTTCTCAGGGCCTATGAAAATTCTACTCGTTCGTTTAATATTGTGCAATAGCGAATATGTATAACAGGTGAAATAACTTAAAAATATGCATTTAAAGGTTCAATTCATCCTTAACACCCATGTCTGATAACGTTACAAATCTATAGAAAGATAAATCCATAAAGTATAACTACCCAAGCCACCATCCTCTCCCTTCCTTGCTTCCGTCACACGAGCTGGTCAACCACTAAAGTACTGATCATCGGACCTTTCTTTTCCTGCGTCCATAAAAAGGAGGCGTATGCTTAGTGGAATGGTCAACCCGTTTCACTAGGCTCAGTTCAACAATCTCAATCCAACACAGGGTATATTCCAATCAAGTCACGCAAGTCAAACAATTCACATAGGATAGTTGCCTAAGTCGTTTAGACCAACCACCATTCATATTGCAATAGAACACATTAACCATTAACTAAGACAAGCATTTAACGAGATTAAATAAACCACGGGTCAAGAGAATCAACCATGGAACTGGGCCACAGTCACGCACTCACCATGTAGGTCAAGGATTCCTTTTTCCTTCAGTTCAAACATCTGTTCACTACTTCGGTAGTCTCGAACTCTCCATTTCCATTTGGATCCATCGGCTATCGAATCACGGCCATTGTCCTTTATGGACCATGATTCGTCCTGTTCTCATTCCGAGGTTTGTACCGCTATCGATCGCATTCGCGTAACACTATCAACCGTATTCGCGTACCGCTATCAACACTCTCGTGTACCGCTATCGGCACTCTTGCGTACCGCTATCAGCACTCTTGCGTACCGCTATCGGCACTCTCGCGTACCGCTATCGGTACTCTCTCATGTACCGTGTACGTACCATCTCACGTACCGCGTACGTACCAAGGAACCAGGTCGTTACAATTACACTCTGTGAAAGCGTCAAGATCAGCTTCTCTATAGCGCCCTCCTTGGTGCAATCTCTGTTTTGATTCATCCGCTTCTCTCCAAAGCCAACACCGTCGCTGACATCTGGAACATCCTCTCGTCCACTTATGCTAATCCAAGCCATTGTCACGTTCAGCAACTTCGCCAACAGCTCAAGTNTAACCCATGCACCCATTACACAACCATGTCCTAGAACTATAACCGTGCTCTGATACCAAATGTAAGACCCCGAGCCTAAAAACCCGTACATGACCGTACCGGCCAGTAAAAATTTTCTCAGGGCCTATGAAAATTCTACTCGTTCGTTTAATATTGTGCAATAGCGAATATGTATAACAGGTGAAATAACTTAAAAATATGCATTTAAAGGTTCAATTCATCCTTAACACCCATGTCTGATAACGTTACAAATCTATAGAAAGATAAATCCATAAAGTATAACTACCCAAGCCACCATCCTCTCCCTTCCTTGCTTCCGTCACACGAGCTGGTCAACCACTAAAGTACTGATCATCGGACCTTTCTTTTCCTGCGTCCATAAAAAGGAGGCGTATGCTTAGTGGAATGGTCAACCCGTTTCACTAGGCTCAGTTCAACAATCTCAATCCAACACAGGGTATATTCCAATCAAGTCACGCAAGTCAAACAATTCACATAGGATAGTTGCCTAAGTCGTTTAGACCAACCACCATTCATATTGCAATAGAACACATTAACCATTAACTAAGACAAGCATTTAACGAGATTAAATAAACCACGGGTCAAGAGAATCAACCATGGAACTGGGCCACAGTCACGCACTCACCATGTAGGTCAAGGATTCCTTTTTCCTTCAGTTCAAACATCTGTTCACTACTTCGGTAGTCTCGAACTCTCCATTTCCATTTGGATCCATCGGCTATCGAATCACGGCCATTGTCCTTTATGGACCATGATTCGTCCTGTTCTCATTCCGAGGTTTGTACCGCTATCGATCGCATTCGCGTAACACTATCAACCGTATTCGCGTACCGCTATCAACACTCTCGTGTACCGCTATCGGCACTCTTGCGTACCGCTATCAGCACTCTTGCGTACCGCTATCGGCACTCTCGCGTACCGCTATCGGTACTCTCTCATGTACCGTGTACGTACCATCTCACGTACCGCGTACGTACCAAGGAACCAGGTCGTTACAATTACACTCTGTGAAAGCGTCAAGATCAGCTTCTCTATAGCGCCCTCCTTGGTGCAATCTCTGTTTTGATTCATCCGCTTCTCTCCAAAGCCAACACCGTCGCTGACATCTGGAACATCCTCTCGTCCACTTATGCTAATCCAAGCCATTGTCACGTTCAGCAACTTCGCCAACAGCTCAAGTATTGGATGAAAGGCACCAAGTCCATTGTCGAGTATTTTCAGGGCTATACCACCCGTTTTGATCAGCTCGCTCAACTTGGCAAACCGGTTGAGCCTGAAGCCCAAGTGGAATTCATTCTTGAATGTCTATCCAACGACTACAAGCCTGTTGTGGATCAGATCGAGAGTCGTGACTCGGTTCCCTCTCTGCTGGAGCTTCATGAGAAACTTCTCCATTTTGAGACGAAACTTTCTGCTAAAGCCGCTGCTGCTCCGCTCCTACCTCCCACTGCGAATGTGGCTTCTTACCGCGGTAACAACAACAATAACAACCCTCGTCATCAAGGTAAATAGTTTTACCGCAACAACAATAGTGGTTCATCTCACTCGCAATACTCTCCACGTCCATATCAAGGGAAGTGTCAGATCGTGGTATCCATGGTCACAGTGCTCGACGTTGTTCTCAACTGCAACTCTCTGGTGCTTCCTATAGTCCCAACCCATTGTCGGGATCTGTTCCATGGCAACCACACGCTCACTTGGCCGCTGTTCAACCCTACAATGCGGGCAACTGGATCATGGAGAGTGGAGCCACTCATCATCTCACCTCTTATCTCAATAATCTCTCCTTACATCAGCCGTACAATGGTGGTGAGGACGTGACTATCGCGGACGGTTCAGGGATGCCAATCTCTCACACTGGTTCTGCTTTACTTCCTACTCCTACTCGCTCTCTTGCCTTCAATAATGTTTTGTGTGTTCCTGATGTCCACAAAAATCTTATATATGTGTACCGGTTGTGTAACTCTAAATGGGTTTTGGTGAACTTTTTCCCTGCTCATTTTCAGGTGACGGATCTCATAACGAGGGAGTGATTACTCCAAGGAAGCAAAAGGAATGAGCTGTATGAGTGGCATGTCACGTATCCATCTGCGATGTCTCTTTTTGTTTCGCCATCATCAAAAACAGATCTTGCTTCATGGCACTTGCGACTCGGCCATCCGTCTTTTGCAATTTTAAAAACACTACTTCATCAATTTTCTTTACCTGTTTCATCTTCTTCACCACAACATTTATCTTGTTCTGGTTGTTTACTCAATAAAAGTCACAAACTTCCTTTTCACTCCAATACAATCACTTCTAAACACCCTCTTGAATATCTATACATTGATGTTTGGACATCTCCGATTGTTTCTATTGACAACTACAAGTACTATTTAGTAATTGTAGATCACCACACACGCTACACATGGCTTTACCCACTCAAATTAAAATCCCATGTACGTGATACCTTCATTGCTTTCACTTTTCTAGTCGAAAATAAATTCAAAAGATGGATCGGCACCCTCTATTCCGATAATGGTGGTGAGTTCGTTGCATTACGGTCCTTTCTCACTTATCATGGGATCACGCATCTCATCACACCGCCACACACGCCGGAACTCAACGGGATCTCTGAACGCAAGCATCACCATATTGTGGAGACCGGACTTACCTTGTTAAGCACGGCTTCCATGCCAACTAGCTACTGGAGTTATGCGTTCAGTACTGTCGTGTACCTTATAAACCGCATGATCACGCCAGTCCTCGGGAATGTCTCTCCTTATGCCATGCTGTTCGAGCAACCACCGAATTATCAAAAGCTCCGTGTATTTGGATGTGTCTGTTATCCTTGGTTACGTCCATAAGCGGCTCATAAGCTTGATACTCGGCCCCTGGAGTTTGTGTTTCTTGGCTACTCCCTTACCCAAAGTGCTTATTTTTGTCTTGACCGACCCACTGGTCGAATTTACACTTAACGGCATGTTCGCTTTGTTGAGACAAGCTTCCCGTTTGCTTCAATTCCCTTGATGTCTCTGTTGGTCCCTTCTTCGGAGGTTGTCCCGGCTGTTCCCCACACCGTAGTTCCGATTCGCACATAACCATTCATCACAGATCCCTTGCCCTCCTTGTCGTCCTCGCCTCCTCGTTCTGCTCCTCTGTCGCCGCCGGCTATGCACTTCCCCGCTCCAACAACACCGCCACCATCGCCATTGTCTCCCGTTCACACAAATCCTACTTGACTGGACTCTGCTGCTTCTTCTTCAGGCCCAACAAGAAGTGGGACACCACAAAGCCCACTAAGCAGAAGCCCATCTCCTCCTATATTGCCTCCTTCTGAATCGAGTCCCTCTTCATCGCCACCAACGCCTTCATCGTCACCTTCGCCACCCCCTCCGGTGGTTATACCGCCGGTGCTACCACCACCGCCACTGAACCACCATCCGATGCAAACACGGGCCAAGAACAACATCACCAAACTGAACACAAAACTATCTCTCACTGCTGTTGTTCCTCCTCTTCGTCCGATAATCCCCAAAACGGTTGCGGAGGCATTGAAAGATCCCAACTGGAGGAATGCAATGTGTGAGGAGATCAATGCTCAGCTTCACAATGGCACTTCGACATTGGTCCCGCCGGCTCCATCTCAAAATGTTATTGGTTGTAAGTGGGTGTTTACATTGAAATATCATCCTAATGGTGAGCTTGACAGGTACAAGGCGCGGCTTGTGGCCAAAGGCTTTAATCAGCAATACGGTCATGATTTCATGGAGACATTTAGTCCTGTAATCAAGTCTACCACAGTCCACGCCGTTCTTCACACGGCGGTGAGTCACGGTTGGCGACTCCGTCAAATTGACGTCAATAATGCATTCTTGCAAGGTTCTCTTTCCGATGAAGTCTATGTTGTTCAACCTCCGGGATTCGTTGATCAAGACAGACCTCACTATGTCTGCCATCTTCGTAAAGCTCTCTATGGTCTTAAACAGGCTCCCAGAGCCTGGTATCAAGAGTTACGCGGATATCTCGTTCAACTTGGCTTCCACAACTCTGTTGTCGATGCGTCTCTGTTTATCCAATGCCGAGGTCCTGATGTTGTCTATGTACTTGTTTACGTAGATGACATGCTTATCACTGGCAATGATGATACTATTGTCACCCATTTCTATTTAAAGGACCGTGGTGACATGCATTACTTCTTGGCCATTGAAGCAACACGTACGTCCAAGGGCTTACATCTCATGCAGCGTCGTTACATTATTGATCTATTGACTAGGATGAATATGCTGCATGCTCGACCTGTTACGACTCCAATGTATCCGACTCCGGCTCTTACGCTTACCTCCGGTTCACCACACACCAATCCCCATGAGTACAGAACTGTGATTGGCAATCTCCAATACTTTGCCTTCACCCGACCTGACATTGCGTATGCCGTGAATCGCCTCTCCCAGTCATGCACAGTCCAACGGATCTTTACTGGCAGGCGGCAAAACGCATTCTCCGTTACTTGGCTGGAACTCCTACACTTGGTATCTTCCTTCGTGCTAATACACCTCTTAGTCTTCATGCTTACTCTGACGCTGACTGGTCCCTCAACCTGGATACTTGTATCTCCACTAATGCGTATATTGTGTATCTTGGTGGTAATCCCATTTCATGGTCCTCCAAGAAACAAACAGGAGTCGCTCGATCATCCACAGAGGCGGAGTATCGCGCTGTCGCTAATGTTGCTTCCGAGCTGAGTTGGGTCTGCACATTGCTTACGGAGCTTGGTCTTTGGGTTCCGCCACCGCCGGTAATATACTGCGATAATGTTTGCGAGAATGTTGGCGCCACATATCTCTCTGCACACCCAGTCTTTCACTCTAGGATGAAGCACATTGCAATTGATTTTCACTTTGTGAGACAATATGTTCATTCTGGTGCTCTCCGTGTCTCCCATGTATCCACGCATGACCAGCTCGCCGATGGTTTAACGAAGCCGCTACCACGTCCAGAGTTCATTAATTTTGTCTCCAAGATTGGAGTTGCTACAGCCCCTCCATCTTGAGGGGGCGTGTAAGAGAGAGGACATATTTGTAATTAGATATAACCTAGATATTACCTAGTCTCTCATGTATCTCTCCATATATATATTGTACAGCCACATATGTAATATATTAAGCATTCTCTCATACATTTAAGAGCCTACTGATCTTTCTTTTCTAATTTGTAACATTTATTGAACATTTGCAGCGCCTTGGCTCAGTATCTTAAAGAACGTTTTTCAAGTATTCTTTCTGGAGATCTACGTTTAAGCAAGATTTTGGCCGGAAAGACAAGAAAGCTAGCTGCTCGAATGTTTTTCGAGACACTGGTGAGGTGAGTGGTGATCGATGATTCTTATCTGACTGAAATGTGTTTGTTTTCTGATTACCGGCATTGAAGTCTAGAGGACTTATAGATGTGCAGCAGAATCAACCCTATGGCGGTAAGTGAACATCGTTGCATCCATCGTCAGCTGAATCTAGGCAGTCTAGGTCTTTTCACTTTACAAGATAGATCATTTATATATATACTAGATAGTATAAAATATGAAATGTTACGATTCGTAATGATTAAACTCAAAAGTTGACGATGTTATGAGTCGTAATGATAGTTTGAACTTCTAAAATCTTTATAAAAAAATAGAAGTTCAAACTATTGTGTACAAAAAAAAAAAAAAAAAAAAAAAAAAAAA
>NC_025692.1:17289826-17352010 GCF_000633955.1 Camelina sativa | reverse complement strand
AAAAAAAAAAAAAAAAAAAAAATACAAAGAGATATCATAAATATCAAAACAAAAATATTAGAAAACAATTCCATAATGAGAATCAGGAAAAAAAAAAAGTTTCCATTTGAGAATTTGATATATGTTAACTCAAAACTTTTAATACCACAAACAACAAAACTATTGTAATTCGTTTATTTTTGTGTGTGATCTAGTGTGGTTTAGCGCTATTTGTTTAATGTGACCGACTTATTTTATTATATAAAGTATGGTTTCATAAGTTACTAATTCATAAGATCGCGATATGTCTCAAAATCATATTATGTTATAAATTATTAAAATAATAAAATCTATACTAATAAAAGTATAAGCTATAAGCTCCTAAGGCTGTTCATATAGGATTTTGAACAACCTATCAGGATTTGACATATCACTCATTAACAATTTTTAAAATTTCTTAAAATTTCTTGAATTTTCTATATTTATAATTATTTTAAATAACCTATCAGAATTTGACATGTCATTCATTAACATTTTTTAAAAAATTTCCAGAATTTTCTATATTAAAAGTTTTTAGAAAAAGGAAAATTTTAAATTTATGTAAATAAAAGAACTAAGTACAACGTCCCACATCGGCTAGAAAATTTTTAGATAATGGTTCAGAACCAGTATAAATAGGATTAATATGCTTCCAACAACGAATGAGCAGGAAAGCTTGATTTCTCAGGCGTCCAAGTTTAAAAGTTTTATTCGGTTTGATCCGATTTTTTATTTGATCAGATTAAAAATTTAAAAAATTTCAAAAAAAATATTATAATATTTAAAAGTTAAATATTATAAATATTGAAACTTTTTAAAAGGTTCAAATATTATATTTCGAAACCTTTTAAAAGTTTAAAATATTGTAAATATTGAAACTTCTAAAAGTCTTAGCTTTTAAAAGGTTTCAAAATATTATAACTTTTAAATTCTTAGCTTTTCAAAGGTTTTTAAAAAATAATTTGTAAAATTTAAAAGTTTAAATATTTAAAATATTTAAACTTCATAAAATATTTTAAAATATTACAATTACTTAACCTCCATAGAAATTTTAAAATATTATATGTATACTAATAAAAAGCTGAAGCTATAAACTCCTACAGGTATCCATATAGGATTTAAAACAACAGACAAGAATTAGATATTTCACTAATTAACATTTTTGGAAATATAGTAGTAATCTATATTATTAAGATTTTTTTTTTAAAGTAAAATCTATAGAAATAAAAAAAATATTGAAGCTATAAACTCTCAAAGGTGTCCATATAGGATTTAAAACAACCGATAAGAATTAGATGTTTCACTAATTAATATTTTTGGAAATATAGTAGTAATCTATATTATTAAGATTTTTTAGAAAAAAAAAAGAAAAAGTAAATCTATAGAAATAAAAAAAAATATGTATAATGTCCCACATCAGCTAGAAAATTTTAGACAATGACTGAGAACCATTATAAATAAAACTAATATGTTTTTAACTATAAATTAGCAGGAATCTGGATTTAACAGGTTTCCAAATTTAAAAGTTTTATTTGATTTATTTTAACAAATTAAAAATTTTAAAGGTTTATATTTAAACTTTATAGAATGTTTTAAAATATCTTAAATACCTCCATATAAAGTTTAAAATATTATAACTATTTAAACTCTATAAAAATGTAAAGTGTCATTAAGATTTAACTCTAAAAAAAATAAAATGTTACAAATATTTAAACTACATCTAAAGTTTAAAATATTTAACCTCTATTCAAAGTTTAAAAGTTTAAGAATTACTAAATATTATATATCAAATTTTTTTAATATCTTGAAAATATCTAACTTATCTCTGTTTGATCTTTATATCTTTTATGAGCTGTAAAACATGGTTTTGTGTATGACTTTACAGATGATTTGATATTCTTGCAATAAATTTTTTATTTTTACGTCTAAAAAAGAAGGATTGACGTCGCAAGACCTTGATTTGATATTATCTGAGTTTAAAGAAGAAAGATCGACGAAAAGCACAAATATTGTTTTAACTAAGAAAAAAAAAATAATACAACAAAGAACCGGACGGTAAAACTAACGAAGACAATCACCATAAAATTTGACAATGAAAATGACAATAAATAATGTGAAGAATAAGAAAACATTAAATAAAACACACGAAAACATAGGTGATAGCGATCAATTAAATATAAAAAATGAGATAAATTCATGATTGTGAAATTGTTTCGTTTTTCTGGTGGTCAAAGAAATGGTTTAGGATATGTGAGGTCACTAGTTTGATCCGCCTCGCATGGACGTCGAGTTAAATTCATGATTTTTTTGATCAGATTTGATTTTATAATACAACTGATTTTTAAATTTGTGTATCTGAAATTTAATTTTTCCTTAATACTAATTTTAATTTTTTTATAAGATAATATTTCATTACAATCATCAATCATATATAGTTTTCATCAAAATATATCAAATAAACCCACGTGTAGCGTGGGTTCAAAACTTAGTTATTAAAATAATAATAGAATCTTATTGTTATGTTGTAAAAGTTACTAATTCATAAGATCGCGACATATGTCAAAATCGTATTATGTTGTAGATTATTAAAATAATAATAAAATCTTATTATTATGTTGTAAATTATACAATTTTGTAATTTTAAAGAAAAAAGAATCGTCCAAACAAAAAAAAATCCATAATTCAAAAACATAAAAGAAATCATACAGATAATTTTACAATAAAGTTACACGTAGTTATCCTAAAGAAAATCCTAAAAATTTTACAATAATTAAACTTCAAAAACAATCCAACGTTATATTGAAATCTTTGGCCTAATCTTAAAAGAAAATAAAAATAAATATAAAGATATGTATCTCTCATATCTTTGTCATATATATAGAGAGAAGAAGAGGTCATTCGAATGTATAAAACTCAATTATAATTTTCAAACATGAGCACTACAGATGGAACCCAAAACTGTGAAAATAAAGAAAAGTCTAGATCATACAAATTGCTTGGGTAACGCAATGCGTGGGTAAAATGAACATAATAAAATATGTTTAGTTATTTTAAAATACATTCAGTAATAGTTAACATTAATATTATAACTAAGATATATTAAAAAAAAATTGTCAACAACTTAAATAGATTAGCTCAAAAGAGCCAATTGGTAGGAATATTGTTTACATAAGTGATATGAAGCGGTAGGAACTAAGATATATTAACTATAAACTAAAAATCTAATAGATTTTATGAATTATTATCTAGAACTAAATTTTTAAATTTAAAATTTATAAAATAGATCAAAAGAAACAAAGTGCAATATTGATAAACAAAATAAGAATTCTGAACAACATTTACTAATTTCAAAACATGAACAAAAAGAAGAAACGAAAGGTAAAAAATATACGAAAGACCTTGTGTCTCTTCTAAAAGTGAGAATGTGTCATGTGCCTTAGACCTTCTTCATCTAGCCTTTTTACATATGCTCCAAAATTTTGACTCTACTTATTTGTTTCAAAACCTACAAAAGTCACATAAAAGAGAAAAAAAGATATTTTAGTTAAATACAAATTGATATTACTAAATTTAAAAATTTATGTGAGAGATAGAATATGATGTTTGATGAAGGATTTTGTCTTACTATTTATAGAGAAATTTGTGGTTGCGCGACTAAAAAGACGTCAATTTTCTGTACGTGTTTGCTATGCAATGACTATCAATAAGAGCCAAGGTCAAAGCTTTAAAAAAGTTGGTTTATATTTGCCAAGTCCAGTCTTTTCTCACAGACAATTATATGTAGCTCTCTTGAGAGTCACTACAACTACAGGACTTCAGATTCTTAAAAGAGACACAAAACACTACGACAATAATGTTCTACAAAATATTGTCTACCAAGAAATTTTCAACAACATATGATTTTCATAGACATTTTCGACTTTGTTCTATTGCTTTTATTTACCATGATATTGCTTTCAACTTTGTTCTACTGGTGAAACTTTTTTAATGGGAAGGTAAATTTTCCTTATTTTGTTAAACCAAAATATACTCCTACTTTCTCCTTTTTCAGTTTGGAATAGGTAAGATTAATATGTTAACCAAAAAAAATGGAAGATTAATATATGCATCTTCTTTTTCTAATACTGTATTGTAAAATTTATTATAGTAGTTTTAGACTGTTTTATTTAATTTATATTTTCATCTTTGAATTATTTGAGATTTATATACTAATGTCCTTATAATTTTCTATTATTTCTTTAATTATGTCAAATTAATTTTCTTCTAATTTTTCAACCTTGATTGGTTGGTCATATACCTTTCTTTTTGTGCAAACATAATTGTTACCATTCGTTCAATCCCAAAAGAAGATAAAGAGGAAAAGGTCATCAACTAATGGTTGGATAAAATAGGTTAATCAAACACAAGCTTACAACATATATAGATAGATTGGAAAAACATAAATCGTTGTTGATAAATGCATAGGAGGTCGGAGACAGAGGCTACATCATAGTGTGTCAAATAAACTTACACGAATACATTAGCAATTTTAACATTAGTTACTATCAAAATATTGAATTTGTGATGTTGGAAAAGGGTCTTTAGTTTCATTGGTTGCTGGAGCAAGCCACTTTGAGATAGCTAAAAGACCTGAACATGTTCTCTCCACACAGGAGGAGGGAAAAGACGAGGTTCTCTCTGTGGTGGAAGAGGTTGGACGCAAGGTTATCTCCCAAAGGGAAGAACGTAGGGGAGGTTGGACGCAAGGTTATTTCCCTATGGGAGGAAGGCGGAGCCAATGTTCTTTCCATGGTTGAGGAGGTTGGGCGCAAGGTCTCCCCATAAGGCAAGAGGCAGAACCGAGGTTCTCTCCATGGTTGGTCATGCACTATTATGATGTAATTTATTTTTTATTCGAAATATTTTTTGAGCTAATAATTTTAGTGATTAAAGAAACTATGCAAAAGTGAAAGTAAAAAGACATATAATAGTTGGCTTAATTTATTCATATGGACATTTTCTAGGTGGTGGTAAATAATACTCTATTTGTAACATACATTATACCTAGGTGTAAAAAATACACTTTTAATGGTACCATACATAAAAGATTTGTATATTTATAGCAAAAAAAAATTATAAATAATGTACAATATATTTTAATATATTTTTTTATTAAATTTAATTTTAATTACAAACTTTAAACCCGCACATCGGGCGTGTCCTTATCTAGTAAATTATAAATTTATAATAAAAGTAATTTGTTTATGTGTGTTTATTATTCTGATAACAAACATACAAGAAGTTTAAAAGCAAAGATCGTTGCCAAATTTAGAACCAAATTTGCTATTTTTTGTGTATTGCTCTCGTAGAGGAATTTATTTATTAACTTTATTTTTCTTCCGTTTGCCAAAAAACATAAAAACTGGATGCCAATGTATTGTAAACAACATGTGTGTCTTTCATAAAAATAGCACGTTATTTAGAGAAATAACTCCCCAGTTACGTGATTTGCAAATGAAATTTCACAATCATTCACTTAAAAATTAACCTTTATAATATCAATATGGTTATCTACCTTATTGAACAAGAATGATATTTAGAGGATTATCAGAAAACATAATTCGTTAATGGGCCTTTATTTGTCAAATAAGCCCAATTCGGTGGCAAAGCCCACCATAATCAAAATAAATATACGTTCCACTCTCAGAATTGCCTCGTAGAAGAGCCATTCTCTCTCGAGGAGAGCCTCGCCGGAGCTTTTTTTTTCGTTCTTCTTCTTGTTTCTCGGCCTAAACCGCCGTCGTTTGAAGCTACCACGTTATTGTCCTCCGTTACGAACCTTCTGGGTAAACTATTTTTTTTTTTTTTTTTTCCCTTTCTCGATATCTCACTGTTTTTAATCTACGATTCAACTTGTTTCCGTCTCGTTTTCGTGTTCTTTGGTTTGATTCTTCGTTTATAATCGTGTTCTTAACTCGATCTGTTTCGATTTCGCTTCATTAGACGAAGTAATTGAACGATTTTTTTTTTTTTCGTTCTTCGATTTCTAGGGTTTCGGTTGCTTCCTCTCGCGCCGCCGCTTGTTTTTGTGATTTATTTGATTCTATTCGAGGTGGGTTTTTTTTTTCCTTACTCTAACTTTTCGTTCTGGGTGTTAATTTTGGTGGATTTTACTGCAGATTTAGACCTAGTTTGAAGCTATGAAACCCTAGATTTGATTAAGATGTGTGTTAAGTGGTCTTCCGAATGAGTCTTATGTTCTTAATTTTAGGCTTGTGCATCTCTCTTGTGCATCTTTCTTGTTTCTGAGTATTATATTACTTTTGCTTCAGCAGATAAAAAGTTTCTTCTGGGACTCTTTAGATGGCAGACTCTCGGAATGGTAATGCGCGAGCTCCTGGTGGAGGAGTGCCTCCAAAAACTGGGAATGCCTACACCATAGATGTTAAAAAATTTATCTCACGTGCAAGAGCCTTGTATGAACACTGGAAGAAGCACAGTGCAGACCTATGGGGATCTGCGGACGCTCTCGCCATTGCTACCCCTCCTGCTTCTGATGATCTGCGCTACCTGAAATCGTCAGCGCTGAATATTTGGCTTCTTGGGTATGAGTTTCCAGATACGATTATGGTTTTTACCCCAAAGCAGATCCACTTCTTGTGTAGCAGGAACAAGGCATCTCTACTAGAAGTTGTGGAGCAAGCTGCACATGATGAGTTGAAGGTTGATGTTGTTATGCATGTTAAGCCCAAGGGTGATGATGGAAAAGGGCTGATGGATGCCATATTTCGTGCCATCCGTGATCTATCCCGGGGTGATGGAAATGATTCACAAGTTGTAGGGCACATTGCTCGTGAAGTCCCTGAAGGTAAGCTTCTGGAGACTTGGACGGAGAGGTTAAAGAATGCAAACTTCCAGTTTGTAGATATAACTGGGGGGCTGTCTGATCTTTTTGCTGTTAAAGATGATACTGAGGTCATGAGTGTGAAGAAAGCTGCGTATCTAGCCTATAGTGTGATGAATAATGTTGTTGTCCCAAACCTTGAAGGAATCATTGATGAGGAGAAAGACGTCACCCACTCTTCTTTGATGGATCTCACCGAGAAAGCCATACTTGAGCCGACTAAGGCCAGTGTGAGGCTGAAGGCAGAAAATGTTGACATATGCTACCCTCCTATATTTCAAAGCGGAGGCAAGTTTGATCTCAAACCAAGTGCTGCAAGCAATGATGAACTTCTCACTTATGATCCAGCGAGTATCATAATATGTGCTGTTGGTGCTCGGTATAATAGTTATTGCTCAAACGTTGCCAGGACGTACCTAATAGATGCAACTTCTCTCCAGATCAAGGCATATGAGGTACTTCTCAAGGCACATGAGGCTGCTATTAATGCTTTAAGGTCAGGAAGAAATATCAATACTGTCTATCAAGCTGCCCTTTCGGTTGTTGAAAAGAATGCCCCTGAGTTGATTGACAAGCTAACTAAATCTGCTGGGACTGGTATCGGTCTTGAATTCCGAGAGTCAGGATTAAATATTAATGCAAAGAATGATAAAGTATTGAGACCGAAAATGGCATTTAATGTGTCTCTTGGTTTCCAGAACTTGGAGTGTGAGTCAGAAAGCCGCAGCAAGATCAAGAAATTCTCACTTTTGCTAGCTGACACAGTTCTCGTCACGGAACAGAATCCGGAGAGTTTAACAGCCAAGTGCTCTAAATCTGTTAAGGATGTGGCTTACTCCTTCAAAGATGATGAAGAAGAAGAGAGACCGAGGAAGAAGCCGAGGGTCAGCGGTTCTGAGAACTACATTACCAAGACAGCTCTTAGATCAGATGATCATGTGGTGTCGAAAGAAGAGCTACGGAAGCAGCACCAGGCAGAGCTTGCACGCCAGAAAAATGAAGAAACCGCCAGAAGGCTTGCTGGTGATAGGTCTGGGGCGGGAGACAGCCGGTCTGCTGCAAAGACTTCAGCTGATGTGGTTGCCTACAAGAATGTTAACGACATGCCCCAACCTCGGTCTTTGGAAATCCAGACTGATACGAAGAACGAGGCTGTATTGTTGCCCATCTATGGTAGCTTGGTCCCATTCCATGTGGCTACAATAAGAACAGTGTCAGGCAATCAAGATACCAACAGGAATTGCTACATCCGTATCATTTTCAATGTCCCCGGTACACCCTTCAACCCTCATGATTCAAACTCTTTGAAAAACCAGGGTGCTATCTACCTCAAGGAGGTTTCATTCCGGACCAAGGATTCAAGGCATAGCAGTGAAATAGTTCAGCATATTAAGGCCCTCAGACGGCAAGTCATGGCCCGGGAGTCAGAGAGAGCTGAAAGGGCGACATTGGTAACACAGGAGAAACTTCAGCTTGCAGGGAACAAGTTCAAACCCCTCAGGTTGTCTGAGTTGTGGATCCGTCCACCTTTCAGTGGCCGCAAGAAGATTCCTGGGACACTCGAAGCTCATGCCAATGGTTTCAGGTATTCAACGACCAGGCCTGACGAGCGTGTGGATGTCCTGTTTGCAAACATAAAGCACGCGTTTTTCCAGCCGGCTGAGAAGGAGATGATCACCCTCCTTCATTTTCATTTGCACAACCACATCATGGTAGGAACCAAGAAAACAAAGGACGTCCAGTTTTATGTGGAGGTAATGGATGTTGTGCAGTCTTTAGGTGGTGGGAGGAGATCAGCTTATGATCCAGATGAGATTGATGAAGAACAGCGGGAGCGTGATAGGAAAAACAAGATCAACATGGATTTCAATCATTTTGCAAACCGGGTCAATGATATGTGGCAACTACCCCAGTTTGCAAGTCTGGACCTTGAATTTGATCAACCTCTGAGAGAGCTTGGGTTCCATGGTGTTCCGCACAAGACATCTGCATTCATTATACCGACCTCCAGCTGCTTAGTTGAGCTCATAGAATACCCGTTCCTCGTGGTCAGTCTGAGTGAGATTGAGATTGTGAATCTTGAGAGAGTTGGGTTTGGACAGAAGAACTTTGACATGGCCATCATCTTCAAGGACTTCAAAAAGGATGTTCTCAGGGTTGACTCAGTTCCCACAAGTTCACTGGAGGGGATAAAGGAGTGGCTTGACACTACAGATATAAAGTACTACGAGAGCAAACTGAATCTGAACTGGAGACAGATCCTGAAGACGATCACGGATGATCCGCAGAGCTTCATAGATGATGGAGGATGGGAGTTTTTAAATCTGGACGGAAGTGATTCAGAATCTGGGGGCTCTGAGGAGTCAGACAAAGGATATGAACCATCAGATGTGGAGGTTGAGTCTGAGTCAGAGGATGAGGCCTCAGAGAGTGAGTCACTGGTGGAGTCAGAGGATGAAGAAGAGGAGGACTCAGAGCAAGAGTCAGAGGAAGAGAAAGGTAAGACTTGGGATGAACTGGAGAGAGAAGCTAGTAATGCAGACAGAGAGCATGGAGCTGAGTCTGATAGTGAGGAAGAGAGGAAGAGAAGGAAGATGAAAGCGTTTGGGAAATCGCGGTCTGGAACTAGCGGTGGAGGCGGCAGTAGCAGTATGAAGAACATGCCACCATCAAAGCGGAGCAAGCACAGGTGAAAAGGATCAGACGTTTCGAATTCTGCTTATCATTGTTCTCATTAGAGAGATGAAACGAAACCAGACTTTTATTTTCCCAGGTTTAAAAATTAATTAGTGTTTCTTTTTTGTTTGTTTGTTCAACTTCACGGCAAACAAAAACTAGCGTTTGGTTATGGTTTTTAAATCAGTCTTTTGTATTATAAAAAAAACTGCTTTAGATCATTATTAATTTAATTCTGTGCACTACTAAAATAATTATAGTCGTTTCATAATAAAAGAACTAAGAAAAACACCATTCAGAGATTATAGCATTTACCAGAGACCACTAAAAAGAAAAAATATATATATAAAATCTTTCAAAAGGTTTAGCCAATTTAGCCAAAAACTTATTTAGCAAGTACTGTTCCAAATCTCTTGGAGTGCCGGTTCGGCGAACGTGTTCCACACTGCCGGTTCAGAACATGGCTAGCAGTGCGAGATCGACTTTTAACGGGTAAGAGTATGTAAAGTTGAGGGTTGGTTCTGCCATGTGGTGAGCCGGACAAGGCCCAAGAACACTTAGAGGGGGTGTATTAAACTCATATTTTAGAAGATTTTAAAGTATTTTTAAAATCACTTGTTTTCAAAATCCTATGTTATTCAACTTGAAATTTATATAAAATTATTTATAATGATTCACAATCTCTTGTTATTCAATCCATAATTTGTAAAACTCACTTAAAATCTACTGTTATTCAAAATATTACAAATTTTTTAAAAAGAGCTATTTTGAATGATTTTAAAAGACTTTTTTAACTTTTTTAGTTGAAAAATATGACTCATACAGTCACACTCTTCAAGATGGGATTTTGAAGGATTTCCAAAAAAAAAAGTCATTGGATCCACCATCTGTTAGCTATAAAAGCTAATTTCAGTCACTGTTCAAAGTCAAAGAGAATTGCTCATAAGAACAACACAAGAACACAAGTTTCTTCACAATATTTTCTTCATGTTCGATTCTACAATAGCTAAGATGCTTAAATACACAAAACATAAATTAACTCCTAAGAAGGTGAAATGTGGGCAGAGAAACACATTCCCACTACATAATTAAAATAACTAAATGTTGTGTCTCATCAATACTCCACCGCCGGAAAAAGAACCTTGTCCTCAAGGTTCTAATGAAGTAAACAGGTACATATCTTTCATTGCCTTCATACGTTGCACCATCACTTCAGTCACAAACTTGTTTCCTTCTCGTTTCTACCTCTTTCCGGTTATGTGTCGTCTTCTCCTTTCCCTTCTCTATCCGTGTCGGTCGTCCACGATCAAATGGCCATCTTGCATTTGTGCCAATCCAACCTCCTAGAGAGAACACTTCCTCGACACAACTATGCAGAACATGGGATAGAATGTGGGATCGCCATTGTAAAGAAGATAGAAGTAGCTTACCAAGGTTTCTCACGTTGACGTGATTAACTTTGTTAGTTACTGCAGTGACCTCTTCTTTTGGCGGGTTGATGTCGAGAGTTTTTGTTGAACTGAAACCACCTTGCCCACTAATCTCCACACGTCGACCATCGTTCACTCCCTCGATGAAGCCGTCTTCATCATAAACGTCATAGATCGGATCATCACTGTTGTAGATATCGAAAACTGGATCACGAGAGCCCTCTTCTTCAACTTGAAGAAACTGACTTTGATCCAAATAAACTCATCCACTTAACATGACACCGAGGATCCGAATTTGATTAAGAAATCAGATGGTATGTTTTGAAATATTCTAAATCACTTACAAAATCTTTCATTTCATTTTCATTTTCTTTAAATTAAAATCTAAAACAAATCATCAAATCTTCTAAAATCTTACTCAAAAATCTCAAAATCCTAAAATATTAAAATCTAACCAAATCCTAGAAAAAACAAGTTGAATACCCCCCCTCTAATTTTTTCGCTTCCTTATCAATACTGCTCCAGAAGTTGGGGTCTAGTAAATATTTTTTCGTGTTTTGTCCTCACTGACATAGTATTTTAACTTCAGCAGTAAGTGAAAAAATCGGCCATTTCATATCCTACTTAATTAAGGTTCTATGTTCAATTCTTATATAAAGTTTAACGTTGTGCATATTTATACATTAAGTAACCAAATTTTTATATTCACAACCCAAACTTATAAAATTGTGCCAATCTATACTTTAGTCCTGACGGTGTTAAGAATCCATTAGCGGTTGTTTACGTGGATGCCATGTGCTCAACTACGTCCTTTTATACGAAAAAGAGACAAAAAAAAAATTATCAAAACGATGTCGTTTAGCTCTTCCTCTTCAGCCTCTAAACAAAAAGATCGATTTTAGAAAATTTAGGTTTTTGATTTATGTCTAGTTTCGTAAGTGTTGATCAAGATGTCTTCATCAGCTCCTACCTAAATTCGATTAGGTGTTCATTCTATGATTGATGTATTAATCTATAGGGGTGCATAGAATTTTTACTCCAATTTTATGGGTTGTCATTCAATTTCGATTTCCTAATATCTTGACCTTATCTTAAAAATTGAGTTACTTGGATTCGTCTAGCTGGTTCTGATTGCATTATGTTCAAAACTTTGTCATTTCAATCTCAGAATAGTGGATCTGCTGCTTATGTAAATTTTGAAAATTTTGTTATTAGTTCGAAACGCGTTATCTTAATGTGCTGAGATCTTAGATTACATTATTATACTCAGCTCAATCTTATTTATTCCAAAACTTTCAGACTTTCTTTTTCAAATGAAAGACAAAACTGACAAAGAAGATTAATGGCCTTCGTTGAGCAATTGAAGATAGTGTCAAGAAACAAGAACGAATGAGAAGATAGATGTTGAAAAAGAAGAGATAAACGACGTCGTTTTGACAAAAAAAAGTTATCTTTTTTGTCGCATAAAATGACGTCGTTGGGCATATGACATCCACATAAACAACCGCTAATGGATTCTTAACACCGTCAGGGCCTAGCTATAGATTGACAGTTTGACACAATTTTATAATTTTGAGTTATGAATTTGAAATTTTGGTTATTTAATGTATGAATATTCACAATGTTAAACTTTACATAGGAATTGAACACAGAATCTTAGGTAGGGTATGAAAATGACCGATTTGCCGCAGTGAAAGTGTTGAGATTTTTTTTTTCTAGTTAATTGTAATAATTATTCTATAGCTCCCTCTAGCTTTACTTAATTTCTAAAGGCCAATAGTACAATCATAGGTTTTGGCATCTTCTAATATAAAAATATATGGTGGATTATCTATTCGTAAAGGACATGCGCCACTGAATGCGCCACTTAATTATTTTGAAATTTAACGATTTCAAGAGGTTAAGAGTGGTAGAACCAATCAAGTTCTAATCCTAATATATCATTTAAAAACGTACGTAAGGACATTGCAATATAAGATTTATGTACAAGTTGATAAAATGCATGCAACATCAAAATGAGGTAATAATTCTTTAGTTTTTTCTTAACCAATAGTATTTTTTTCTCTTATGGTCTATTTTTAAAATCTTAATCATACATATTTTATTTCTTGTTACATATTGTGATATTGTCTCGAGACAACTACTCTCGAGAGACTCAAGATTTTGTTTCAATGGTTGATATTTAGTTTTTAAGAATTATGGAGTTAAAACCACATGATCTTGGGGGAATAATAATCTTAGTTACCTTTCAAACTTTCTTATAAATGTTTATGTTATTCTAATGATAAGTTGTTTATAAAAACGTAATATATTTTTATTATAATTTATAACTAGATAAATACCCATAATAATTTTAAATAAAAGTCTATTAGATTAAAAGTAAAATAATAAAAATATTATAAAAATATTCTGGGTATTTATCTAGAATTGAACAAAAACTAAAAGTGGTATATTTGGAAAACAAAACTCATAAAGTAAATATCTTATTTGTTTGCATTAAGCAGATATGATTTTTTTTTGGAAAAAAAAAATAAAAGTGGTATATTTAGAAAAAAACTCATTTTAGTGGTATTTACGAGAATTGCCCAACTAAATATCTTATTTGTTTGCATTAAGCAGATATGAATTTTTTTTTGTTAATATTGACCATGTATACTTTCAAAAAAAAAATCCTCTAATAGATGGAAAATGTTGTAAGTTTCATAAAGTAAAATATACACCAAATGCAAAACATTAAAGTTTTGAGAGATGTTTAAAGTATTATGTCCATTACATCGAAACAAACTACCATTAAATTTATACCCTTCTTATTGACCCGCCACAACTTGCTGAATCAAGCTGAGAATCAGCAAGCTGCGGCGGCTCAACATGGTACTGCTGCTGGTAATCAAGGGGTTGCGGCGGGGAATCAAGGAGCTGCGGCGGCTCAAGGAGCTGCGGGGAATCAAGGTTTTTGGAAATATTGCGATCTTTAGAATATTTAGAATATTGTTTGAATAGACCAATAGTTTAGAATTATGATTTAATTTAATTGAAGATTATGAATAATTAGTTTATGAAATTCTGTACAGAATACGCCTTAAATTATTCAATTATATAGGGATATTTTAAATACTAAGATCCTAACCGGAATTTGATTAAACATTTATAAACTGAATGATGAATGATAATTAAGATATGATAATAGATCCAAGTAAGAAACGGGCGGATCTTGAATAAAAAACTGTTTTAAACTTGTTTTTAGTAAAAAATAAATTCCTTTGTAGAGTTTCCTTTTATTGAGCTGATGTATATCTAGTAATTATACGATCGACAGTTGACATATTCATTAAATATTTTATCGATGAAAAAGTATTAAAATTTATTAAATTAGATGTTCAATGGAAAGAAATAAAAAGAGCATACAATTGGTAAGTGATTACATTCTTATTTTGTTGTTATTAATGTCAAAACTTAGAAATAAAATGAAAAGATATAAGTAAAATGAGAAAATGTAAAATATGTGCATCTTCTCTAAATTTAAAATTTACATATTTTTATAAAATACAAAAATATATATATTTGAAGAGTATACGTTTATCTTACTATATTAATTGAAAAAGACATATATGAAACGAACCTAATAAAATGTAAAAAATTACATTGTCATATCATTGGTCTTTTAAAGCAAATTTTTAATTTTTCAGTAAAGGTAAAAATGTAATTTAAATATTAATGTAATGTACTTTAAAAAAAATTAATATCAAAGGCAAAAGGTAAAAAATTTAAATTTATCAATATACATATCAAATTAATGTACTTTTTTTTTGAAAATTAAGATTTAGTTATAAAATGTAATTACAAAACTATATACTTTACATATTATACATTTTCTAAAAATTCTTAAATAATGAAGCTCTATAACATTTAATAAAGTTTTACAAATAAAGAACCATTTAGTTTCGACAATCCATTCCATATGCATACAGACAGACATATGTTTTGGTCTAATCAACAAGGTCCATATGATTAGAATCCAGTTTGTTTTAAAAGTGAAATCCAATTTGTATATGAAGGAAACATAGAAAAATTCCGGTTTTGAATTGATTATTAATTACAAGAGAAATTACCGGTTTTCACTTTTAGCTACACCTTTCCCGGTTTAGGTTGAAACACCACAACCTTAACCAGAGGCTTTTAGGGTCAAGTTACAGTTTTTTTGAAGCAACTATGATCTTTGACTCATTGTGAGAGTGTTAATTGTAGGATCAAGCTGTCATCAAAGGGGCAGATTCTTCAGGAGTGAATATTGTGAAGATGTATTGGATGGCTGAAGTAGTGTCTGTGTGATTCAAGACGTGATACAAGATTGTTGTTATTTTATGTGTATGAGAAGTCTGTAGAGGAGAGTTCACATACAAGTCAACGAAACAAGTCTTAAGTTGTTATGGTGTAGCTACTTTAATCCTCATTGGTTATAAAAATGAGAGGTTCTTCTTAAATTTTAGTGTGTGAACCGGAGTGATCGGCGCTGGGAGAAGACTGGACTTTGAGACGAGATTGATAACGTTCTTCATGTTCCATCGCATTACTCGAAGAAGATGATGGACCGCCATTGATATTCATCGTAATTATAACAAAAGCTTATGTAGCTCAGTGGTAATTTAGCTTCCCGTCGAAGGTCTGGGCGTCGTTTCATTATGATTGATTACGACCTGAATTCTTGTTACTTTTCTCACATCAATGTTATGTTAATTTGGGCTTTTCAGAATAGTTAGATACGCATCTTCACAAGTTCAAATTATAGAATAAACTTCTTTTTCAATTAAAAATCCACAAGAGATACAACAACAACTTCGAAATAGAACAAAACATTTATTTTATTAGTCTAAAATAAATTTTACGTGTTCTAGATATATTGTTGTTGTTATACTCCCGACTACAATAATTCTCCTTATTAGTTATTAGTTATTACAGTATTATGTAAATTAAAATGTAGAAGGAAGATTTATTCCATGTGTTATCGGGGTCACGGGTGGGCAGTCAAGTTTGAAGCAGTTGCAAAATGTGATAGCCCTGTTCTTTTACCCAGTCGCTGCGATAGTATTGAGCGACTGAAAATCAGTCTCTCTCCTTCATAATTATTTTCCTGTAATATCTCTGATAGTAAATCCAGCGACTCCATTGAGATATTTTCTAAGAGAAACCAGCGACGCGGTAATCGCTAAAAAAACCAGCGACTGTTTTAAGTGGGTCTCTAAAGCTTCGGCGACTGTTTCGTAACAACACCAGCGACCGTTATATGTGAAAGTGGTGTGGAAATCATGTTATTTTTTGAATCGCTCAAATGAATCGCCGCGATTGGAAATAAAACAGGGCTTTTGTTCTTAACAATAATACATCATCCATGTATAAAAAAATATTCACGGAGGCAGACCTCCTTGCACAATTTGGTGGCGTTTCTTTTATTACATATCCCTGGGGCCGCTTCTTTGCTTCGGTCTCCTGGACATACTTCATAAGGATATGGCTATTTCTCTCCCGTTGTTTTTCTGATCGAATAAAATTTGATTTATCAATAACCAAGTATATTCATGTCTTATTGATACTTTCTTTTTTTCTCCCAACCACTCATATTTACTTAAAAGACCATTTATTTACTGGGATTTTAAATGCATAATTAATTTCCCTTCGTAAGAAATATTACATTTGTTAGATGATTCAGCATTGTTTAAAATTTTGTTTCCATGTGGTAATTTGATTTCTCACAAGTAAACTTTTTTTGCAAAATTTTTATATTTTTGACCCTTTCTAAAGAGTAAAAATGAGCAAGAACGAAAATTATTATTAATTTTTGTTTTTTAAAGTAAAAGGAAAAAGACATTCTTTGGTTTTGTAGATTATAAGCATGTTGTATATATATATCTATATATAGTTCTATCAAATTACGATTTGGGGAAAAAAATTCAATAAAAGGTTTATTTATAATTGGGGTTTGCAAGTGAAACCTCCCTTCTAGTTAAAAGTTTCAAGTTTAAAGATAAAAAAAATTCATTTCTTAAATTAAGTAATTTTATTTTTTAATTAAGAGTATAATTGACTTTATATTTTCTAGAAAACCTATTTCACCAAACTTATCTATATAAAGTAGATGGACAAACTTTAAAACAAACATCCTTTATTTATTTATTTATTTTTTTTTGCCTAAATCATCATTGACCTAAACATGAGTTAGTCAACCATGTGTTTTGCAAGTGAAACCTCCCTTCTAGTTAAATGTTTCAAGTTTAAAGATAAAAAAAAAATTCATTTCTTAAATTAAGTAATTGTAATTTTATTTTTTAATTAAGAGTATAATTGACTTTAAATTTTCTGGAAAATCTATTTCACCAAACTTATCTATATAAAGTAGATGGACAAACTTTAAAACAATCATCCTTTATTTCTATTTTTTTTTTTTGCCTAAATTATCATTGACCTAAACATGACGTTAGTCAACCATGTGTTTTGGATGACTCATCATATAAAAGGTACTTAGTAAATTAGAAATAATTTATGACGAGACGTTACATTGAATGGAAGACTACCTTTTTGTGAATTTTTATTGAAACATATTCCATTGAAAATATTTGTGAACTAGTATTAGAATCATTAAATTTAATTTTAATGACACCTATGGAGAGAAAACTTAAGCCGCATGGAATCACAAGCGGATACATAGAAGCGTAGAATCAAATTTTTAATAAAATTTAGGAACCGGGTGGTATATATACAATCAAATACTAAACATAAAAATCATATTATAAATAATTAGATTTAAGTAAAATCATGATAAATAATACTAAAATAAATCCTACATCTTACTATATATAAAATTAAGTGAATACAATGGCAGAGTGTTTCGTAGTGCAGTGGGAGAGAGGGATGTTAAGTCTTTAGAGGAGACCTGTTCTATTCTTTGAACGAACAAAAACAAATTGTCATTAAAAACAAGAGGCAAAATTGTAATTTTCTCACGAAGTCATCTTCTTCCCTTAAAACCCTATTCACCGTTCTCTACTCTCCAACGCTTTCAACTCGGAATCCTACGATTCTAAAAGGCTCATTTTAGGAATCGCGATTCTGAACGATTTCCGGCAATTCCGATTTTGGAGGGGGGAATCGTTTCCATGCAACCTAGGAGAAAACTCTCTTAATTTAGTTATTTTGCTTTTTCTTCTATTTCTTCTATTTTCATTCATTTTTAATACCGACCTCCAACTGCTTAGTTGAGCTCGTAGAATAATACTCGATCCTCATGGTCAATTTGTGTGACATTTTAGTTTGCGAAGATATCTAAAAAGAATTGATTTGGTCATCTATTTCAACAAAATGCATTTATCTTTTCGGTGAAAGGTCTAGAGAGAATTTCATATTTAAGTGTGCTTATGCTATAGTAGTTTCAAGAGAGAAATAATTATCGGAATTGTGCGAGTGCGGACAAACCGGCCGTCGGATATGGATGGGCCCACTAAGAGAGGTAGAGGACGTGAGACCCACTAAGAGAGGTGGCATGAAGCGACCACATCCATATTTCCAATCTTTGCACAGGAAACAATCTCATCGAAACCCCATAATTTCGACGAGACAACCGGTGTAGAAATCACTCCTTACAAAAAATTCCATAAGTACATGCTATGTCCAACTAACCAATACTCTACATCAACTGAATACAGTCATATGAATGTAATTCAGCTCCACAAGCACCTTACATTTGTAGACTTCTCTCACTCTGCATCATACTCCTTTGACATCCGACCGAACAAGCCACTTGTCTCCACTTCGAGGAACAAGCATCAGTTAAATCACTTATCCGAACACGATCTCATATTGGTACTTAGTCGCACAACCAACTACCCCTAAGTGACCAAGTATCAAGAGAGATAGGCTGGAATACTCTATTCTGCTCCAGCCACGAACTTCTCCTCACCAACGATCCGCTTCGACCTACACTAACTATATTCCGTAGTCCATTAACCACAACCACGGTTCACCCATTACACTTCCACACAACCACTTAAAAATTTTCGACAACTATTGCCAAAAACCAAGCTAACCAAACCCGCTCCGCAAGAGCTAACTGTTGGTGTCAATCGACACCTCCACCTGGTGTTGGTCAACACCGACGTCATCGGCATCACCTCTATCGATCATTCCTCGCCAAGCCCTAACTTCAGCCTTTCTCCAATGACCAAACACACAACTACATGTTTGTGTTTACTGAAACGACCATGGTGTCGGTCGACACCCAACCTTGTCACGAAACTGTCTATGCCAGACCAAGATATAGACACTTGCTTAAATCAGAAACCAACCATTCATTTCACAAACCCACCGTTGGATATGAAGGTTATACCCCATGAAGCTCTCCACCAAATTTTAGTCAAATCGGACTCTGTTTCATGCTTCAAAAAATTGTCTCAAAGTAGCCATCCCGGACCAATCCATGCTTTCCGTCTGTAAATGTTGGTGTCGACCGACACTAAAATGGGGTCGACCGACACCACCATGGTGTCGAACGAAACTAACCACGACCAAAGCCTTCCTTGAAGCTCCTTTTCACCACAAAACCATAATCCTTCACAACTATCAATTCTCTAATAGATTAAAGCTCTGAATGGTTACAGCGGTTGAGGCGAACAAATCCATCTCCGGTTTAAACAGTTTTTCGTTTACCACTCATCAAGTATAGTCCGCAGTGGTGCAGTTCAAAAAATATAAAAAAAACCGCATCGTACCAACTGCAGACCATGTTTACATACAAATAAAGTTGGCCCGCAGCGATTTATTGTCCGCCTTAAAAATAGAATGGTCCAAACCGCAGACGGATTTGGCCGTCCTGACCGCAATTATCATACATACCCTAAGCATTATATAACACGACTTACCTCGATAGCAGCCATGAGAGAACTTTTTTGTCTCTCTCAATCCAACACCAAGCTCCCTTAACACTTATATATCATTACCCTCTCCTCTATCTTATAGATGTGGGAATTATCACACTTCAAAAAAGATGTTCTCAGGGTTTGACATTGTTAGTTATAATTGAGTTAAGGCTTATGTTAGTTTATATAACTATATGATTAGATGCAATGGCGGACCCAAGTGAGAGAGTATGGGGTCAGTTTTTTTAAGAAAATTTAGTGTAAATTTACCAGGTTTTAATAAAAATTATTATAATGAGCCCATCAAAAAGGTTTATTTAGTCTAAAACCAATAAATCAAATTGTTTTTGTTTAATTTTCTTTCAATATTTTGGTAGCCCAGTTCTAAAAAATAGTTTTTTATGTTTTAATCGTGACTTGTTACAAACCATTGTTAGTGTAGGGAGTTGCAACGGTTTTTTGCGTGTCTTTAGAAAAACTACATAAGTTGGATGTTGTCATATTGTAAAAAAGTTATCGAGAATAATAGAGAAGTTTTCAACTTTTTAATTCTTTGTTTTTCTCTATCATGCTCTATATTTGAAGCAATGGCTTCTAGACTTCTAGTGTAATACAAGAGCAAAACTCTAACAGACTCAGTTCCCCCAAGTTAGCTAGAGGGATAAAGGAGAGTATTGACAATACAGATATAACGTACTACGAGAGCAAGCTGAATCTGAACTGGAGATAGATCATGATGACGATCACAGATGATCAGCAAAGCTTGAAGAGCATGTTTATAGTAATGGCTGAGAATTTGTGGTGGCATTTCAACAATGGTAGTAAAGATGGTATAATGCGACATTCGGTGGATTCCATGACTCAGGCACTAGTGAATAGTAATTGGCCAGAATTAGTTGCTGACCCGAGAAATCTTCAATTCGATCTTTCTAAAAATGGAATGAACCCTCTCTTATTGTAGGACACAAATAAAAACATAACTAAGGGATTCACCTTTCTAGTATTTTATTGTATGTTGAGGGTAAAGATAGGATATAAAGTTTAAGGGATTCACCTTCTTAGTATATGTACAGTTTTAGTGTTTAGGGTATATTTAGGGCCCGGATAAGGTATAGAGTTTTAAGGTTTAGGATTATGTTGTTTTAGATAGTAGCTAATAATAATTATATACAAAGTAAAGAATAATATAAAGAAAATTCATTACTTTTATTGATTATAATAACATTGTGTTTGCACAATATTATTTACATATTAAGAAGATTAGGTAACATTATGACTTGTTACACAAAAAAAAGGTAACATTATAACTTATCATAATTTTCATATCCAATCTTGAAAAACGTTTCAAATATATATATATATATTTAATATATAATCATGTAAATAACTCATAAACGAATAATTAGTCAACATATATATATATATGTATATATATATATATTTTTTAAATTAGCAAAGAAAACAAATTTTATCCCTTCGAAAACAATAGCCAGTGAAACGTTTCTTTCGGCTCGCTGACATGGCAAAATCCCAGCCATTCCTCATGGTATCTTAAACAAATGTTGAAGCATTCCAATCAAAATATATCACTTTGGATACATGACGTGGCGAGATCTTAGCCTTCGCTCAGCCTCTTTCATCTTTTTTTGATCTCTGTGAAGATTTAAGTGCTTAGAGACATATCATTATTCACTCCTTTCTTTCTCTTTAGCCTTTTTCGAATCTGAAAAAGAATTGAGACTTAGGTCCATGCTTCTTTTTCTTCCCCACCTACAAATTTTCTGATTCTCATCACTTTACTTTGGTGAAGCTACAAATCGTTTTCATTGTTATCGCATCCATTGACTGACTCATCATTTGCCTGCGCCAAACTTCTAAATCAGTTCCAAAGCTTCTCAACTTTATCCTCTCACTATTTATCTTGCTGTATCGATTCTTAAAGAGATTTTCTTTGTTGTTCTAGGCACAAGAAGATCTGCGGAGATTTATATGCTTCCTTCTCAATGAGTACACTTACCCTTTATCCTTCACTAATAATTATGATTCAGAACCAAGTCGCCTTGGTCCAGTGGTAAATGGAGGTAAGTCTCGCCACCTGAGTTTTTGTAGCAATAATTATTTGGGTTCGAGATTTTAACATAATTTTTTCCGGCACCAGAGATTAGTCTTTCCCTTTAGAAAACTTTTAAGTTATCAAAATAATAACAATAATAATAATAATAATAATAAGGTGTTTGAATATTCATAGTAAATTTGATTTAAAGTAATATTGATAATATGCAACTTCCATTACTTTTGTACTGTAATCGTTTCTTTCAGTTTGATTTTTCCAGGTGTTTCTTCTTACACTCTTTTGTGTACCGGTTTAATGAATAAGGTTTACAAGTTAGTGTTTTCTTCTCTGAGTGGATTTGATGAATTGATATTTTTCTACAAATTGTAAAAAGCTAGAAATTGCAAACATTAGGAGATCGTACTTGGAAGTAAACATCAACTCCAAACTCGGGGACAACCTTTTTTTTGTTGGAAACATGGTATTAACTCGACCCCCATGTCTTTAAACTTGCATTTTTCTTCGTCTCCATGTATTATGCATTGCTTGATTTAACACTTTCTTTTTCCTTCTATCTCTTTTTGGCCAGTTTTGGTTGATGAGCTTCAATCATGAGGCAAATCACTGGTTCTTCTCTTTTTCTTTTTTTTACTTATTTGTCATTCAAAGCATTTAATCAGCAACCTTAATATTTAAATATGATAATATAAAGAAATAAAATGTGAGGTGTTAGTTTAAGATAAGGCACACAGAAAAGTGAGAAAATAAAGATATATATTTCTCATCTAAACGAGTGAGATTTTTTTTTCTTTTGTGTTTGTTCCAAAAGCTATATGTACGAGACAGTATACATTTTTTTCTACTGAATCAACTCATGTCCTAAAATATTTGTGTATTAAATTTATTTTAGTCGCTAAAGATCTTATCGATCATCATGAATAGAGCTTCCAGCAAATCCATAGAGGTAATAAATTAACCATTTAAAAATAATAATAATCATAAGTGTTATTCGCACGTATTGATCGTCTTTTTTGTCTACCTTATTTCATAAAACTCAAGTATTAGTGCGTTTGTATCAGCAAGAAGTTTTGTCGCTAGAAACTGTTCTACATTTTTTTGGTATACATTTCTTTATTGGGAATTTGTTAGAAATGTGTTTTTTAAGATACTATTTTTTAAAAATACCCTTTTGTTTGAACATTTTTATTTTTGCTTTTTTTTACATAATTATAATATGTTAAATTAAGTTTTAGATTTTTTTTTATGATTTAAATTCTCTATTTTACATTTACTTTATAGTTTTAAGGGATATGTTTTATTATTTAGGATTTAAGGTTTAGAATTTAATCATTTTCTATATTAAAAACAGGTATTATTGAAAATAGACACTATAAAAGTGTATTTTTGAAAAATGACATAGTAAAAGAGGTATTTTCAAAAATACTCCTTTATTTTACATCTTTTTTGGTTTCTATATATTTAAATTTCAACTACCTTACTGTTCTAGAGAAGAGAATGGAGAATTAAGAGTTGGTATCAGATGAGCGGGACATCAACAAGGCCACATACCGTCTAGAGTAATATCAACACATAAGCACCATGGAGTCATCGGTTTTTCTGTGCATGTCTTTAGTAACAAATAATGTATGCTCATTTTGGTCTATAACCCGTAGGTAACTCAATTACTACATAAATTCTTATAACTTTTATTCAATTGAAATATCGCTGATTAAATTAGTTACTTCAAGAAATATATCTTGATTCTTGATATATTACCAGGTTAAACCAAATTGTTGTCAGCTACGATAAATTGTAGCTACATTAAAAAACAAATTCAATGTCAGTTCAAGATTTATGATGCGATATAAGGGTGAAAAGTTTTATGAAATAAGGTAACATCTAATCAAAATGTTTTTCTTCCTCCAAAATATACTTTTAAACACATTTTGTTTCATTGATTAAGATATTCATGAACGATTATTGGTGTTAACGATTTCTCCCCTTCCTGGAAGGGTTCATAATTGAAAATTCTACAATTGAAGTTTTATTTTTTACACTTTATTTACATTGTTTTAATCTATGTTTTAGGGTAATAAATAAGATAATTACTAATTAAGTTTGTTTTATAGGAACAATGGGATGAGCACGCATCATTTCTTAGGCGGTGACTCGATCCAAAAGCTCCTAAGAGGTCGGGCATAGTTCTTTCTGCATCGGCTTTATCTTTGTAAGTTTTGGTTTCTCCTTACGGTACTTGTCTTCATCAAACGAGTAGGATACACAACTCTTGCACTTTAAACTATGCTTTGCAAAGTACAAACTATTACCCATCCCTAGAATATCCAGTCTCGTCTCTAAGGGGTACATACTTGAAAAGGTCCTCAAGATTAGTACTACTCATCTCCTCCCTATTCAAGACAAGTTTATACACTAGTGGCTTCTCATTGTTGCATGTATACATGAGAAAGAGGCCATTTAAATTCTCTTTGACATATTAAACCATTCATCATTATGAATATAAGGCACCTATGCTCAGTCCATGCTTGATGACTCACTGTGCAGGAAATTAGATCTACTTCAGCTAAAATACCTCTCGATTTGAACCATTAATAAAAGTGACCATTGGCATAGACAAGATTGCTATGAATATTAGGGTCAAATCCAAGAGGGTAAGAAAAATATGGATTGATTCACTCAGTTTCTCCAGGATAGCAAATGCTTATACGAAGATATATCATGTAAAATGTCTAAGACGCTATTGGCACAAAAGTAGCAGATGTAGGTGCCGAAGAGAAAGCAATGGCCTGGAAGTAACGGCTTTACGCAATGTCTAAGATATAGCGAAAGCACGAATGTCATTAAACAACTGTCTTTTTAGACCATTGAAATCTATTTGGCCCTTGCATCAAGTACTGGTGCGGTACTAGCGTTAAGACCTTTTACAAGATTTCTCGTTTGTATAAGCATTTGCTATCCTGGAACAGTTGAGTTGATTACTCAAGATATTTCTTGCTCGTGAATTTGACAGGAATGACCATAGCAACCTTGTATATGCAAATGGTCTCTTTTATTGCTTTAGCTCAGGAAGTGTTTTAGTTGACATTCATCTAGGTTCCTACACAGTGAGTCATAGAGGATGAAGTGAGTGTAGGTGCCCTTTTATTTATAATGATGAATGGTTAATATGTTGAAGAGAAGTTTACTTGACTAAGTAGAATGGATAGCTTTTTCTTATTTATACATGTAGCAGTGAGAACCCACTGGTGTGTAAACTTTAATTTTCTCCTTGAATTGAGAGGGCATGAATAGTATTAGCTACTCTTGACGTGGTGACAATCTTTGCAAGAATGTATTTCTCAGAGACGAGATTCGATATTTTATGGATCAAGAACATTGTGTATTTCCCAAAGTGTGGCTTTAAGTGCAAGATTCTTGCATCCTACTCGTTCGATGAAGGCATGTATCATGTGAGTTCGCAAACGTTACAAAAAGATGGCAGAAGTAGAAAGAAACGTGCCCTCTTAGGAGTCTTTCGATAGAGACATCTCCTAGTAACGTTTTTAATTTGACGAAAAAATCATAAGCAAACTGAATCTGAACTAGAGACAGATCCTGAAGACGATCACGGATGATCCGCAGAGCTTCATAGATGATGGAGGATGGGAGTTTTTGAATCTGGACAGAAGTGATTCAGAATCTGGGGGCTCTGAGGAGTCAGACAAAGGATATGAACCATCAGATGTGGAGGTTGAGTCTGAGTCAGAGGATGAGGCCTCAGAGAGTGAGTCACTGGTGGAGTCAGAGGATGAAGAAGAGGAGGACTCAGAGCAAGAGTCAGAGGAAGAGAAAGGTAAGACTTGGGATGAACTGGAGAGAGAAGCTAGTAATGCAGACAGAGAGCATGGAGCTGAGTCTGATAGTGAGGAAGAGAGGAAGAGAAGGAAGATGAAAGCGTTTGGGAAGTCGCGGCCTGGAACTAGCGGTGGAGGCGGCAGTAGCAGTATGAAGAACATGCCACCATCAAAGCGCAACAAGCATAGTTGAAAAGGACCAGAAGTTTCGAATTTTGCTTATCATTGTTTTCATTAGAGGAGATGAAACGAAACCAGAATGTTTTTAACCAATTAGTGTTTCTTTTTTTTGTTTGTTCACGGCAAACAAAAACTAGTGTTTCGTTATGGTTTTAAAATCAGTCTTTTGTATTGTAAAAACAACTGCTTTAGATCATTATTAATTTAAGAGGTATTTTTAGTACGTTTTGGAAACAAAATTAAAGAAGTAATACGTTTACTATTTGAAATTATAGAAATAGGTGTAAGATCCATTTGTGAGATAGAATTTGTGAGAGTGGCTGTAGTTTTTTTTTTTTAATAATCATATCCCCTCATGTTTAGTTACTCAAATACTTGATTATATAATTTTTTTTTCTAATTTTTTTAAGATACATAAAATTTATGTTTTTTTCTTTATAATTTGAAGCATTTTGTTTGATGATTTTATTTGATAATATTAAATATTGTTTACAAATTTTATATCTGTACAGCTTATTAACTGTACAGATATATGAAAACTTAAAAATTAAACAAATTACATCTATACAATTATTAATGTGTAAAGATGATAATGTGCGCAAATATCTATATAGAAATATTACATATATCACTTTTGATATGAAAATATATTTGATAATGTTAAATATTTTTTACAAATTTTGTATCCATACAGTTTATTAACTGTACAGACATCTGAAAACTTAAGAATAAACAAATTACATATGTATACTTAATAATGTGTACAGATGTTTGTACAGAACCATTGTATATATCACTTTTGATATGAAAATATATTTAAATTTACTAAAACAAAATGTGTATAAACATTTGTACAGACATCTATATCTGGTGTACAGACATCTGTACAGAACCATTGCATATATCATTTTTGATATCAAAATTTAAAATTTATTTGAAATTATGAAAACAAATGCATGTTAAATTAAAGAAAAAAACATAGATTTTTTGTATCTATTTTTTCAAAAAAATAAATAAATATTATTAATTAACAAATATTTAAGTTATTAAAAAGAATGAGATGTGTAATATATATATATATATATTTATGTTTATTCCCTATGTCCCACTCTTCTCTCTCACACACTCACACAATCATACCCCACTTTGTCACTCTTTTCTCTCACACACCTACACATCCATACTCCACCTTCTCCCTCTCTATTACATTAGAGCTATTAGACAAAAAGCATATGTACTCTTTCTCTAATTACAAATAGTAAATGTAATAAAAACTTTATTATTTTTTCAAAACGTACTAAAAATACAACACACCCTTAATTTAATTCTATGCCCTAGGAAATTAATTGTTCTCATTAGAGATGAAACGAAACCAGAATGTTTAGAACATTATTAATTATATGCCCTAGGAACATTGTGGCTGCATTCAACAAGAACGACATCATCATCTCTCCCATGGAAAATGACCACATTACAATTGAATTTTTATCCCGTACCATGTCTAGAGACTAAACACAATTCACTACCTCGTTCACCTATTTCCATGCTGATGACTAGACCTGGACAAAAGAACTGTATCTGAAAACCCACCCTCGGACCGGACAAAAAAATAAACTGGTTCGAATAGGATATGGTTATAACTTATAACCAAAATATTCTATTGGGGTTTATATTATCAAATCCGTAGGTTTGGGTTTGGATCCAGGTATTACCTGATACTTCATTTGTATATCCATCAATTTCGAACATATAACTAAATATCCAAAGTATAAATCATATTTAAGCTTGATATAATCTATTTACCCAAAATTATAATTCTAAGTCCAAATGTATCAATTATAATATTTTCATATTGTATTTGTTAAAGTTTAAAGAAATACAAATTGAAATTAACTAAAAATAAAGATAGGAAACAACTGGGGAAAATATGTGGTCTAGCAAATTTACTCTTTTATAGGAATACTTATGAACTACATGTTCTTTTCTTTTCTTCTATTTTTAGAAAATTTAATTATCTATATACAACTATTGATGATTGTGTCATAAGCATTCCGATCCATCAAAAGAACGGAGAAGAAACATAAAGTAAAGCAAAAAATGGGTAAAAGGGTAAATGTCGTTGGTTTCATCACTCGTATGATTGTTTTTTTGTTGATTTTAACAGGTAATGTACCTTGAGGGAAAAAAAAACAGGTAATGTACCTTATGATTTATGAATCTCTTTAAAGTCTTATTTTTATATTTGTTTTTGTTAGATTTGTTATTAATGTTTATTCTTATCATAAAGACTATCATATATTTAAGTAACTTTAATAAAATTCATTAGCTAACGCCTAACGTTAATAAATAAATAAAAAAAGTTCCCTTTTAGTTTGAAGGTTTCTGGTTCCGTTTATAATCCAAAACATTACTTTAAAAACGAAAAAAAGTTCTTTTTCTCAAGGGTATATATCTTTTTTTTTTTTAAATGAGAACATAGTATAATGTATCATAGTTTAAAAGGATTAAAAGTGTTTTTGTGGCCACTGTGTAATTGTCGAACCGATATGCCTTTTATTTCTCGTATGATGGCATATATATCATGTGAAATTAAATTTTTACTACTAATCATTTTGTGTGAATGATATAAAAATTCATAAAATGTGAGTAGTAATCCAGAAGAATTGTACATAAATGTAGTAATGGTGCAAGTAATCATCATAGAGATTGTTATTTATTAATGTAATCTTTATATTATGGATGAACCAAACTTTCGAGCCGAGAGGATTATAACATTTGTTAGATCTAATTCTTTTTTTTTTTTTTTTTTGGTCAAAAGATCTAATTCATCAAAACCAAATAATTAATGAACTTTTATATAATTATATTGCTTTTTTCAAGTAAGCTAACTAAAACAAAGATATGATATATTTTTTACTTAGAAAGATCTTTATTTTTCTTACATATCTATGATATATATTTTAACTACAAAGATCTTTATGTTTCTTACATATCTATCACTAACTTGTTAGGAATATACGGACAAAAGGTGTGCACCTGGTACCGAGCCCCTTACGCGCGTGGAACTTGTACAAATTATAAACATGTCAAGTCCACAGAATGCGATAAAGCTTGCAAAAATATAATACATTTTGAGGGCAGATGTGAACATTTTCAGGAAAAAGGAGTAAAGAACCTAGGTTGCTACTGTTATCCAAGTATATGCTAGTGACAATTGCAAACTTCAAATCCTATGTGCAACCATACTATTTACTATTACCATCCATCAATAATATGTCATAATTTTACTCTGTGGTATAAATACAATAGTTTTATTCGTTAATATTGTTGTGAAATTTTGTTAATCAATGAGCTACATTGCCTGAGAACCTTAATTAACCTAAATTGGTTTACGTTTGTCGCTTTGATTCATCATTGAATGTGAAAACAAAACTTTAAGAGATGAGGAAGTTTTAAAGAGTTTGACAACCAACACTCTTGTCTCGGACGTAAAGCACCAGCTTCCGACACACAGCCTGCAACTTGGCTTCCACTTCACCTCTTGCCACTTTCGACCAAAAATCCCTATTTCCAACAACAATCGTTCCATAAACGATTATACACAACAAACCATACAACTTACAAGGACAAAAACCATGAGGGAGCCTCTCTTCTCCTCTCACGCCACCACCAAGGACTCGCATCCCTCCTCACATTCATGTAGGAGATGGATCTCTCTTCTTTTCCTCTTACGCCCGAAGCACAAGATCTCATTTCTCTTTCTCTCTTGGTAGCAGAACAAAGGACTCCAACCTAAATCACTCTCTCCCCTTCTCTCATACCCAAAACCACCACCCTCCTTCCTCCATTTCCCACGAGCCATCAAAGTCTCTTTTCTCTTTTCTTCCAGGGCAGGCGACGGTTGAGAGCAAGAAGGATCAAACCGCCCCTTTTAAAGATAACAAACAGGATTTTTCCCAAAATAGCTTAACTGGCTTAACCAAAACTAACTTAACTGAGCAGCTGTCAAAACCGCAGGTGTCGATCGACACTATATCTTGGATAAGGTCTCATGATCCTTCTTTTGGGACAGTATGCCAGAGAAAAGAAAACAACATTTAGTTTCTTGGGATAAAGTTTGCCCTAATTGTGAAGGAGGGTTAGGTATTTGGGCAGCTAAAGACATGAACAAAGAACTTATAGCGAAAGTGGGTTGGAGATTGATTAATGAGAAGGATAAGCTATGGGCTCGAGTGGTGAGGAGCAAGTTTAAAGTTGGCACCATTCATTATACTATGTGGACTGGTGTTAAGAGTAACTGGTCTTCAACATGGAGAAGTGTGGGGGTTGGTTTGCGAGAGGTTATTTATCCAGGTCATATTTGGGTTATTGGTGATGGGAGAACTATCAGCTTTTGGCAAGACAGATGGTTGTCGACGGATACACTAGCGGAGTGTGCTATGGGTGGTCTTCCACCTAAGAATGAGGCAGCGTTGGCACAAGACTTATGGGTGGATGGCGTAGGATGGGATATGGCTCGCTTTACATATTCTCACACATAGTGTTTGTAGCTAATGGCAGTAGTGTTGGATAGTTTTACAGAGGCAAGGTCAGGGTTTCATGGGGGCTAACTTTTGATGGTAAGTTTATTGTTAGCTCTGCTTATACCATGGTAACCTGGAATAATGCTCCAAGACCACATATCTCAGAGTTTTTCAGTCGCATATGCGGAGCTGTGGTACCAGAAAGGGTACGAACCTTCCTATGGTTGGTGGTGAATCAGGCTCTTATGGTGAATGTTGAAAGACAGCGCAGACATTTATGTGATTTGAATGTTTGTATGGTTTGTAAGGGCGGAGTGCAGATAATTTTGCATGTTCTGCGTGATTATCCAGCTATGTCAGGTGTGATTTAGACTGATCACAGAACGGAAGAGAAATGTGTTTTTTTGCTCAGTCCTTGATGGAATGGCTTTACGATAATTTGGGAGACGGAGTGACTACAGAGGCCTGTCCATGGTCAATTATCTTTGCAATGATAGTTTGATGGGGTTAGAAGTGGCAGTGTGGAAATATCTTTGGAGAGAGGGGTAAAAGACGAGGTAGAGTCAGATTTCTCAAGGATCTAGCTCAGGAAGTGGCCACGACAAATCAGAGTTGTGAGGAGGGTAGTGTGACGTCAAGTAGGGTAGAACGAATGATAGCTTGGGTGCCACTAGGACCTGGTTGGTTGAAAGTAAATACAGATGAGGCCTCTCATGGTAATCTAGGATTAGCCACAGTAGGAGGTGTTCTGCGTAATGAGATAGGTGAGTGGCAGGGTGGCTTTGCACTGAATATTGGACGCTGTTATGCTGGCTTTGCACTGAATATTGGACGCTGTTATGCTCCTTTGGTATAACAGTGGGGTGTTTATTACGGATTGTACTTGGCTTAGCAAAGAGAACAACAAATATAATAATAACACACATGAGAATCTTTTTTCATGTAACTGATCTTTGAAAGAAAGAGAAAAATTTAAGCGAGCAACTCTTCTCTCCCTTTCAATGTTTCTCTTTCTTTTGATCATACATATCATGTTGAGCATCTACGTTGTGATCCTCTGGCTTGTCCTGAGAATAATTAGATTGAAACTATAAAATCAAATTCCATTTTCTTGTAGACTTTGGTTCTATATCCGAAAAAAATATAATTAGGTATTGTTTCAGTTTCTTACCTGAAACCCCTGTTGTTTCAAATTCTCTTTAGCTTCTCTCCTTTGCCTCTCGGTGGTCTCTACTCTCGGTTTCTGAAAATCTATTCAGCTTTGACGCAGTTCATTCAAAATGACTCATGATCATAAATGAAGATGAGTAACTTAAATTAAGAACATGTAAGTCATGCTTTATTACTATTCTATACCATTGCATGTTTGTATAATGCCAACTCCTTTTCATGGCCTCTTTGACATCTATCTTCAAATCTTTTTCTTGATTCACTCGCTCTCCATTCCTGACTTCTAGACTAAGAATGAAAATAGAAAAAAAAACGTTATATCAAACAAATAAATTGTCTAAGGTTTTAGTTTTCTTACCCTCTTCTGCATCTCAACATGTCAATGTCTTTGTTGCAGCTGAATCCCTTGTACGTCTGAGTCCAAAGTCTTCTTGCACCTGAGAAGTTCTTATATACTCATGTTTCAGAATCCATGGGTCTTCTAAGGATCCATGAACACACCAAGGGGATGATAGAAATTTTTATTTTGTTGAAAATTTTTGAAACCTAATAACGTTTTCATAACCTATTTACTTTCCTTTTGTTATTGTTACGTTGTATTCTAAAGGCTAAAGCCAATATATGGTATTACTGTTAATATATAGAGAACAATACACACAAATAAACCGCTTGAAACGCGCCAAGCAAACGTTTTTATTCAATCTTATATAGAAATCTCGTTTCTTACAAGACTTGAAACTAAGCTCACTCTCTTATCTAACACAAACCTTGTGTAGATCTAAAAGAGTTAAACACACTCACCTTCTAAGCTTTTTATGATTGCTTGAAGGTTACAAATCTCACAACTTTTATCCCACGAGTGCTAACCCTTTTGGCGGCTAGCCCTAGTCTACTTATATCCATACAAATGATCTCTAACCTAAATATTTGTGTATCTTAACGAAAAGAAAATATTTTTTATCCCCAAAAATATTTATTTCCTTATCTCCTCGAATCAAATATACTCTTAATATCTTCAAGTATATCTTGATCTCTTCTTTCTTTCTTATCAAGCATCTTGTCATCACATCTCACAATCTTTCTCCACATCAGCATTTCACGCTACGTCAGCATATCAGACTTCTGAGACTCTTCACAACATCTTTATCACCTTCAGAGCTCTATTGCACTTGCACTTTCGATTACTTTTTTCAAAAGCTAATACTTTTGAACACCACTTTAAATAACTAGCGACATGTCATATACGCATATAAGTAAAAAAAACTTTGCTGGAACCTAAAATAGTTAATTGTTTGGTAAATAAAAATTTTGAAAAATGTTTTTTTCTTTGCAAGGTTTACATGCACTTATTGATGTTTAAAATAGTTAACTATGACGACATTACTTAAGTATTAGTCACTAAAGAATAACCCAAATATATATTTCTTAAAATGATATATAAATAATCTTTTTGTATCAGCTGGCTAAACAGAATTATTGTATATGTAAATATGTTTTTAATTAGTTTTCCTATTTCGTTAAGAAAAATGTTAACTTTTTGACACATAACTAACATTTGATCGATAAACTAACACATGTCTCAATGGATTTTGATTTTTTGCACTTTCTCTCGATGGATTATAGCTAATTTTTTTTCATCTAAAAAATAACATGTAAATCATATCAAATCGATGCCAAAAAAAAACAATCATATCAAATCTGTATTATCAAATCCTTTTCTGTTTTTGTTAGTTTTCTTTTTTTTTTTCCTTTAAAGGAAACAAAATCTAAGAAAAATGATTGTATGATACACATCTATATTAATATTTTTAAATATCTATATATATTATCTAATTTCATAATCTTATTAAATAAAATAAAATAAATTTTGGAAACGTATCAAAATCTAATCAATAGACAATTTTTTATTTGCTGTGACACAAAAATTCAAAATGACTGATCAGAGAGGAAAGCTTATCTTGTAAGTTCTATCTCTCTATCTCTTTCTCTCTCTCACACACACAATTCTCTCTCGGATTGAAAATGGTAATATAATATCAAAGGTTTTCTCAAAGTATTTGATTAGATTATAGTCTTTGAATTTCAATATGTACATGATTTGAAGGATCTCTGGGAAGTCAGAAGATTTAGGGATTCTAAGACTTATCCACGATGGTTTAGGGTTTTGTTTTTTTGTTGTTGTTGTATTAATCGTAATCGTTTCTTTGGTTTTGTTAATCGTAATCACAAGATATAAGGATTCTAAGATTCAATATGTATCTCTACTGTTAATTTCGGTTGAATCTGAATAGGTTTTCAAAATTTAGTTTCACAATTTTTCAAAATTCAGCAAATTTAGGGGTTTTATGACGACCTATCTACGATGTTTCAGGTATTTTTTTTTTCCTTGGGTTCTCTAAAATATCATATTAAATGTAGAATCTAGCATGATTTACTGATCTGATGCCTTAAATATAATAACTTCGACTATGAAACAATTAGGGTTTTTAAGACGTATGCATCATGTTTTATGGGCTTTCTTCAAGCATCTTGCAACGGCATAGGACTCCCAAAATTTACGAGACATTTTTTTTTCATGGTTTTGTGGTATTTCATATCTTACGGCTCCAAAAGCAAACCCATCTATAAGTGTTTTAGGCTTTCTTGAAGCATCTTGCAATCCAAAGACAAACACAATTATAAGGTACTTGTTGATCGAAATCTATATGTAGGTCAAACGAAGATGTCAGTAACAATGGGCAAGAGAAGAAGGTTTTCCCTTTTGCAGACCTTCCATCAAGCCTTTTGGAGTTAATAATGTATTGTCTTGTCTTAAGAGATAACATTCGTGCGTCAGCTGTCTGCAACGCATGGCGCAAAGTCGTTGAAGCTGTTCGGGTTGTGGGAAAGCATCCATGGGTTATCACCTTTCGGAAACGTGACGACTTGATTGTTCTCTATGATCCAATGGAACGAAAGAGGTACACACTTAATTTACCCGAGTTAGCTGGAACCGATGTTTGTTACTCGAAAGACGGATGGTTGCTTATGCGCAGATCCAGTTTAGTGGACATGTTCTTCTTCAACCCTTATACTCGAGAGCTTATAAACTTGCCAAAGTGTGAGTTGTCTTTTCAGGTCATTGCTTTCTCCTCCACCCCCACATCGGGTACTTGTGTGGTAATAGTGTTAAGACCGTTTACGAGATACAACGTTCGTATAAGCATTTGCTATCCTGGAGCAACAGAGTGGGCTACTGAAGATTTTTCTTGCTCTCTTGGATTTGACCCCTACATGCATAGCAACCTTGTCTATGCCAATGGTCACTTTTATTGCTTCAGCTCGGGAGGTGTTTTAGTTGACTTTGATCTAGCTTCCGGCACAGTGAGTCATCAAGCATGGAGTGAGCATAGATGCCCTTATATTCATAGCGATGAATGGTCAAATATGCCGAAGAGAATTTACTTGACTGAGCAGAAGGGAGAGCTCTTTCTCATGTATACATTTTGTAGGGAGAAGCCGATGGTGTATAAACTTGTCTCCTCGAATTGGGAGGAGATGAGTAGTACTACTCTTGATGGTGTGACCATCTTTGCAAGTATGTATTCCTCAGAGATGAGAGTGGATGTTCTAGGGATGAGGAACAATGTCTACTTCCCAAAGTATGGCTTAAAAAGCAAGACTTGTACATCATACTCATTCGATGAAGGCAGGTACCATAAGCAGTTCCCGAAAGTAAAATATATGTGGCAGATGCGGAAAGAACTATGCCCTCTTAGGAGCCTTTGGATAGAGCCACCGCCTAAGAACGTCTATGATTCGATGAAATGATAAGCAAACGGATGATGTTAAAGGTAATTAAGTTGAGCTTTAAGTTTTCTTTTTCTATTTGATATATGTATCGACCATTGCATGTATGAAAACTTACATTTCAGTTTTGTGTTCTAAGTTACAAATTTGTATGCGAAATTTGGACTGTAGTTTTATTTTTAAGATTCTGGACACCTTGGAATTTTTCTCATAACCCGTTTACATTCCATTGCTCTTTTTTTTACATTGTTTTTATGTTGTCATTAATATATGACTTTAGATACCAATATTGGAGAACAACGGTTTAAGTCCCATTCCCAATAAATCCGTTTAAGACAAATGATATGCATCTAAGTATAAGGAACGCCGCGCGCGTAGAGCCTTCAATAGTTAAACTATAGGAAATCTTAACTTTTGTTTTTTGCAAGGCTCATGCAATTATTGAAGCCTAAAATGTAAGAAAATAATTATTTTTTACCCATGTATATGATCTTATAGCTAGTAAGTTTTTCAATTGGATTTGCTATATATCTATTTTTTTAATAATTACTTGGTAATCAAAATGACAAGCACTATGCTGCATGTCATATTCAGGTTAATTACTTGTCCTCATACTTGTCACCAATGTTTTCATCTCTATGATGGATAGTTGAGATTAAATTAGAAACAAAATCTTTATGAGGAATGAGGTCTTCTTCCCTCCGATAAATAGATGGTTTGCTCCCTCACAAATCATCATAAGAACAAAAACAACACATAAATAAAAAAATTAATAGGAAATGAGAGAGAAACCTTATCTTCTACCTAAAGATCATCTAAGAATTTATATTCGAGTCTTCAAGCCATTAAAGAAGAAACTTTCAAAAAACCATTTAAGTAAGCATCAATTCTACAATGAGTGGAGGTATTACTTTAACTCTCTTTATGATTCTATTATGTGATTAATATAGATGTTTAAGATCTTAAGATTCATGTTAAAACATGTTTAACATAAAATAGTTAACTACAAAAGACACTACTTATGAATATTAGACATCACTGTCTCCTGCCTCTAAACATTGGCGAAAATGTACATTTGAATATAAGAGAAACAAAAAGTTAGAGAATGGTGTTGTTCTTCTGGAGGTCGCGAGGGACCACAACGGAAGAAGAAAAATTGCTCTCTACTTCTTTCCTCTCTTTTAGACGTAGTTTTTACTGGATATTTTAACAAAGCTTTTTCCCCATATTTTCAGTCGTAGTTGTTGCTGGATACTTTAACTAAGCTTTTTCCCCATATTTTCAGTCGTAGTTGTTGCTGGATATTTTGGCGTTTGATTTAAGTGGCACGATGACGCCAACCTTTTTTTCTTCCACATGTAAACTGTCTCTCAAATGTAAATTGATTGCCAACACTAAAATTTATAAAATAAAACTTAAATATACAAATCTAAAATTATTCTCATGGAAAAAAAAATTATAGGAATTTTTTAATGTTTTCACTTGTGTATTAAAAATAGTATATGTGTTGAGATTTATATAATAAAACTATACTAATATTTTCAACCAAATAATTCACCTTTAGCAAATATATGAAAGAATATATCCTCATCTTCATATTCACAATGGATTCCAAGAAGATAATCGTTATTCTTTTGAATCATGGTTCTTGAAAAGTGACCTCGTTATGGTTCTTTAGCTTGTTGAATTTAAAGAGCTTCTGAATATATCAAAATATCACAATTATGGTGAACATTGAGCAGAAATAAGAATTAAGATTTATTGTGGATGAATTCATAATGACAGTTGGTTAGTGATAGCTTTTTTGTAATACTTTACTTTTTGAAAAGAGTGATATCAACATTTATAGAATATATATATTTATGTTGTCGTGGAAACTGATAAATTTTGTTATTAATTAGCATTTGCTGAAATATTAACTTATGCATATGCTTATAGAGCAACATTTTAAAGTTTACAGTCCCAACTAACCATGCCCCAAAAGGAATAATATAAAGCGTTATATGATTGAATTTCTAGAGCATGAGCTATGTAGAAATTAGAGAAGGGTTTTGGAGAAAAGTGTTTATTATTGTGTCGTTTTCGTAATCAATAATACAAAGGTTTATACAACAATATTAGGGTTTATAATAACCGACATAAATAAAGTCCAACATGGAATATCAACCAATACACCAATACTCCCCCGCACGACAAATGTGGTACGCAAAACACAAACTTTGCAATCATAAGTGGAACACGTATGTTATGGACACTTGTCAAAGACAAACAAATCATGTCAACAAACTCTTCCGACAATAAACTTTAATCTTGAAAATAGAAGTGGAACTTCAGCTCGTCTTTGACCTTTGGTAAAAGGGAATAACAACATCTCATAGGTGCAAATCCTGATACTTCACAAATAATTGTCTTTATCTCGGACAATCTACAAATCGGACTAAAAAAAACTAACCTAAAAATATGAGCGTTCCAAACAACTCAACCGTAATGGTGAAACTATTACCATATAAAAACTCAGAAAAAAAAAATCATAACTCAAACCCATATAAACCATAAACCGTAGAACCATTATCATTATTTTAAATATAAAAAAAATTTCCAAGTAATTATTGTAAAAAAACCCAAAAACTATTCAATAAAACAAAAAAAACATACGACAATATTCGTTATTTAATAAAACAAAAAAACATACAACAATATTCGTAAGGAACAACCTCAAAATCCCATTAATTAAACTATTGAAAAGTAAATAAATTAAGAATACTAACCAAAACCCATTAGCTCTTTCACTAAAAACCAAACGTGAACACAAATCCACAAATCCACACATCACATCATCTTCATCATCTCTGTCTTCACCGTCTCCCATGTCTTTTCCACCAAAGGTCACCGTCTCCATGATTTTTTTTTCTTGTTTACAAAGACTTTAATACGAAAGCGTTAATTTAGAATTGTCTGCTCTGATACCATGTAAAATCTAGATAACGGTTTTGGGGAAAAATGTTTATTATTTTGTCAGTCTCTTAATCAATGATACAAAGATTTATAAAACACCAGCTCTTAGAATTTACAACAATATTAGAGTTTATAATAACCGACATAAACAAAGTCCAATATGGACTGTCGGTCCATACACCAATAAGTTACTCTCTTCTAGCTTTCCTCTAAGAGAGTCAACGACATTTCTTTGTTTGGGATTTCATAGCATCCAGAGTTCTTTTAGCCAACAAATCTATGTTAAGTTTTCTAGAGACATAATTCAGTCTATGATTATTAGTCTCATCCCAATTTGTACATATTATACATATACTATTCAAGAGAGACCACAATTATATCATCATAACCTCTTTCACCCTTTTAGAAAAACACTTCATCCACTAACATAACTTAAAATACTCAATGAACAGCCTAACTAAGCAGTATAAACTCCAAAGATAGGACTTCAACACCGATAGAGATTATTCCAAAACATAAAATAACTAAAGACGTAGATAATATCCCAAACACAATGAGCAAATAATACACGCAAAGAACGCAAAGCATACAAAGCACTCAAACCACGCTCAATGCATCTCCATCGATTCGGTTTCACCACTCTGATCTTGAAATTTATTGGTTGGAATGCATGGTATGAAACAATAAAAGGGGTATCTGATATCATACAAAGAACGTTGCATTTTATCAGATAACAATCTATTTGCTTGCCCAACCAACTTGAAAGCATCTTCTGCACCAGCAAACTTGTTCTTGTCCGGATGTAGAAGCAACGAACGCTTTTTATATTGCTTCTTGATCGTGTCCTCATTAGCTGATTGCTGAACCTGAAGTATACCATAGCAATTCTCCATCCCGTTGATATTGTTTTTTGCAAAACAATGCACTTCACATACGACTATCATCTTATAAATGTTTTCGAGGTTCGGGAAGAATTTTTTAGCTATCATAAGTAATTTATGAGCTTCAACAAAGTCACCAGCCTTCATTTTTTCTTCAGCTAAGTTTTTCGCCCATAGTGCCTCATCCATTGTTTGCTAATTGCGATGAACCTCTTAAACCCAAACCTCCTAATCAGCTAAGTCAGGGAAACACAAAACCTACTAATTAATCATAATCTTGCTTCATACAATACATTAAACTGTGAGTTCTACACACACACCAAGAACCTGAAGTGCACGACAGGAGTAAACAAAACCTAGTCAAGGGACGATGATAATAAAACCCTAAGTTTGAATCAATCTAGTTCCTTAAATAAAATTGGGTTAAATATGGGCTTTGGGTTTGAAGATTTAAGGCTCATCTAAGCTCAAATTTGGTTCATATTTATGGGCTTTTAAGGTTTCGAAACGCGCGTTTGCTTTATGTTAAAAAAAATGGCAACGGGTAGGAGAAGCTGGAACATTGCGAGGGAAATCGGAGACGCCGTGATCAGTGCGTCGAGAAACCCAAACCGGAGATGGTACGGACCACACATGGCCGCAGCGGTTCGGGCAATCTCCGAACGTCTTCCGCTAGTAGATTTCGTACTGGAAATCAGAGATGCTCGTGTTTGTTTTCTTCTTCTCACACCACTTTTTGCCTTCCAGGTGTTCGATTAATTGCCTCAAAGTACTAAACTAAGTTTTTTTTTTTTTTTTGTTGCTTCTCTTTTGTGTGTGTGTGTGTGTGTTTAGATTCCATTGTCTTCTGAGTATGAATTGTTGAGAAAGTTTTCGCCTTTACTGGCAAAACGGATCATTGTGTTGAACAAAATGGAACTCGCGGATCCTTTGGAGTTGAAGACGTGTATGGATTACTTTAAGGAGAGAAACTATCTTTCGTTTGCAGTAAATTCACATAACAGTGAGCGTGTCAAGCAAGTAACCGCTAATTCTCGAGATTTCATCTTTCAGTTCTTTATTCTCAAGGCTAAAGAAACTTAAAGACAACTCTTTCTTTTTTTCAGTTTCTCAACTTCTTGCAGAGTCAAGTTAGGGAATCACACAAGGCTGGTAATTCTGGTCATACCACAACTATGATGCTTCTTGGGGTTCCTAACGTAGGAAAGTCCGCTCTCGCCAACTCTCTTCATCAAATTGGGAGGATTAGTGCTAGCTGGTAAATTCCTATCTTCTCAAAAGATCGTTGCTCTGTTGTCCTAATCTCAATTCCACATGATTGAATTTAAACATATTTACAGAGAAAGGTAGGCTAAAGCATACAACAGTTAGCTCGCAGCCTGGAGATACTAAAGACATAATGAGCTTGAAGGTTTGGTCTCTTACTTGAAATTATGTCACTTCAGCTTCTCTGTATGCTTATTACCTTCCTGTGTATCTGAGGTGTGTGTGGTGCTACAAGATTTAGTATGGCTTGAGAATTTATTTGTTTTCAGATCGGTAGCCATCCCAACGTTTATGTACTGGACACGCCTGGAATTTTCCCTCCTAATCTGCTTGACGCTGAGATCTGCTCTAAATTGGCATTAACAGGTTTGATCAGCTCTAAGTTTCTGTATTCTTATTCCCAGATAATGTAGTGAACTTATCGGGCTTTCTTTCCCTAATGTAGGAGCTATCCCGGATGATATAGTTTGGGTGATCGAACTAGCACGGTTCTTTCTGACTATACTAAACTCGAGCCATGAATACAAGAAATGGGAAAAACTGCACAAAACTCAGGATTTAACAAGAAGTTTATCCAATGCAAGACTCGGTACGCAACAGATCATACACAGGTACCAGAACAAGATATTAGCATTATCTTCTAATCAGTAATCTATCATCATTTGCTGTATCAATATTCCGTTTTTTTTTTCTTCATTTTCAGGATTTTATAGTTTACAATGTTCGAAGAGTTCTGTATGAGACAATTTCAGCATTCGACGGAAACTTAGAAGACGAAATCAGCATGGTGAATCTTATAGAGACGCAATTCGCTGCATTAAGACCGGTTCTTAGGGTTTCAGAAGAAGCAAGTGAGTTTGCTGATCTCAGAGTTGCTTCTAAGATATTGAATCTATATAGAACTGGTAGGCTTGGACGTTACACTTTAGAACATGTCTCTACTGTAGCCAAATTTTAACAAAAGCCTTTATAAAATTTATGTGATTGTCTACGGCGTAGAGAATCGATGTTAAATTGTTTAAACTGAGAATTGTAACTTTGTTCTCTAACTAAAGCTTTTGGCACAAGGAAACAATAAAACCCTAAACAAGTCGCATGATCGTTAAGATTACAAAAACAATAGAAGTCTCTCACTTTAACCACCGGAGATCAGTTGTCGAACAAGGCGAGAGTTTTCCGGCGTACCCATCACCGTAACAACAAGAATAGTCAGATTCATGATCTCCCCAAAGACAACCGTTATAAGCACTCTTAAAGCTCGGACTCCTCAAACTCTCTTCCTCCGCATAACAGAGCCGCTTCTTAGCAGTAATCGGTCTCCGCCGTGGCGTGCTCTGAGTCCTTGCCTTCGCCTTTGCCGACTCGGTAGCCGACATGTAGTTTGGCTGCACCGAGGAAGGTGAACACGGTATCCTAGGACTAGCTGATCTCACCATGACGGATCTTGAAGCTCTGCACGACGGTGGAGTCGCTGGATACGATCTTTGATGATGATGAATGTTTAATTCAAGAGTCTTGATTTGATCTCTAACGTTTGTAGAGTTGGTGATTGTGTCGTCCCATTGCTTTGTAGCCATCCAACGATCAAGCCATTGTGTTCTCTCTAGAAGCTCTCTATCGTCACCGGCTGATTGATTCTGGTACGACCGACTCCGAATCTTTCACATAAACCGGGTAAATTAGTATCATTTTACACGATATTTTAAATATAATATATAAATGAAAAGTTCTGAATTTTTTTATCAATTTTTTATTTTCAATTATTAACAAAATAGTGTAAAATCTAGTCCCTAAATTTTAAATCTTTATTCATACAAACAAAATTGTCTAGTTGACCAATTTTATTTTGTTTTTAATATATGTCCTTAATTTTGAAATAATTTCAAAACAAATAAAAACAGTGTTTTCCCTAAAGAATTCGAATTATGGGATTTTCTAGGTAATTAATTTAACATTTCAATCAGATTTTTTTTCAAATGTTATTAAAACCAAATTTTCCATTTTTGGTCAATTTAAAAATATTTGAACGAAGTCAGAAGGTTTGCAATTTTCATGTTGATGCCATAAAAAATACCTGATTAGAGAGAGCAAGTGCTTGTGCTTTCTCACGTTTAATAGCAATTTCTAACTTCTTCTGCAAAATAGATTCTGTTTCTTCAGAGTCAAATTCATTGTTGGTGCATCTACTCATATCCCTCGACTGCAAAAAAAACAAATAAACAAAACAAAAACAGACAATTTAATGGTCAGCACATCACAAAAGAAACAAAAATTTAAGATATGTGTTTTTTACATTTTCACTCACTAACCAGAGATCTACGGCTACGGATGTCTTGAAGATATGTTTTGGTGTCCCAAAAACCGTTAGATTCAGCGAACATCGAGTTACGTCTTGCTTCAATGTTATAGTTACGGGATGGTGATGATGATAAGACTCTTGACCGTTGTTGATGATGATTAAGTACTTGATCTTGAACTCGAACCAAAGCTTTGATGCATCTTAGAGTAAGTTTGGCTTGGTTTCTTACATTGTTACCTCTCACTAATGCTTGTAGCTTCACTATCCCTCTCAATGCCCGTAATGCTCTCCTCGACTTTTTCAATATAAATGCAAATATTAGACATACATAAATTCCAAATTTGTCATTTAAAAAAAAAAAAAAAAGGAACTCATTTAGACATATAACATAAAATCTTTACCAATGTAAATTTAATAAAATGTATGACCAAAACAACCACTATCCCATGATAATTAATAATCTGACAATTTTTTATATATTTTTTGACAAATTGTTTGACAATTTTAGAACTCTTTTTATAGAGAAATTTAGAACACATTAAGAACATATAACACAAAAAAATTAACCAAAAATCCTAAAAACAATATTTTACGAATTTCAAAATATGCAAATGTAAATGAACAAAACTTTCCTAAAAATAAAATAATAAATTTATATATACTTACGAGGTAGCCTCGGAAAGCTGTCTGAATAACAATGGCAGCACAATGACGTCTAATAAAACCCGGAGGTGCCTTTAGTTTAACGATCTCGGCGACAGCTTCATCCACGGCGGAGACATTAACCGCAGGTTTCTCTTCCTCCACTGTCTCCACCGTAAGAACCTTACGGACAGTGTCTTCTACTACAGAATTTGTAGTTTCGAGTTTGGTCTTTCTAAATATCCATCCTTTCTTTTCATTTTTCTGCAAATAGCACAATAAAATAAAATAAAAAACGAAACTATTGCGTTAAAAACTCCGATTAGTAGACAAGTTTCCAAGTGGTAGTTAAAAAACAGCAGAGAGTTGAAATTAAGACCTTGTAATCAGTTTCTTTCTTGTGAGTCTTCTTGTGATCTGAGTCTTTTGATGGTGACCAGAGAATCTTTTTCACGGCCGTGAACCATGACGTTCCGTTCTTCTTAGCCATTTTAAGTTAACGTTTTCTAAAACTGACAAACCAGAGAGAAAGAAAAAAGTTATGTAACTACTCAGCTAAGTGAAGTTGATGCTCATGTAAGTAAAGTAACTACGAGACTCAGGAAGTTAACATGAATGTGTGTGTATATATATATAGTATACACGACGAGAATAATAAATAATGAGTTAATTTGGTAATTCTTTATATATATATATATATATATTTATTTGGTTAATATTAATTTACCTATTAATAAAGATATAGTAACAATAATTAATACGTCGAATGATAATATAAAGTCTAAAGACTTGTGTAATAAAAATAAAAAAACCTCGTGTCCCAAATGTTTATATCTAGGCAAAAAAAACAAAAATCAATTTCTTGATAAGTTTTATTGTTCTTTTTTCAAATAGCTTAAATTCTGTAATTTAATTTAATAATGAATTCTTAATAACATTAAAAAAAAGTTAATACCATCTTAAACGTTTAGTTTAAGTTTAATCAAAATTGATTATCTCTTTCAACTCTCTTGCTTGATTTGTGTGTACATACAAAACAGTTTCGCGTACGTCCAAAATAAAGCAACAGTTACACNCGTAGCCGACATGTAGTTTGGCTGCACCGAGGAAGGTGAACACGGTATCCTAGGACTAGCTGATCTCACCATAACGGATCTTGAAGCTCTGCACGACGGTGGAGTCGTTGGATACGATCTTTGATGATGATGAGTGTTTAATTCAAGTGTCTTGATTTGATCTCTAACGTTTGTAGAGTTGGTGATTGTGTCGTCCCATTGCTTTGTAGCCATCCAACGATCAAGCCATTGTGTTCTCTCTAGAAGCTCATCGTCACCGGCTGATTGATTCCGGTACGACCGACTCCGAATCTTTCACATAAACCGGGTAAATTAGTATCATTTTACACGATATTTTAAAATAAAATATATAAATTTTAAGGTCTGAATTTTTTATCAATTTTTTTATTTTCAATTGTTAACAAAATAGTGTAAAATCTAGTTGACCAATTTTATTTTGTTTTCAATATATTTCCTTAATTTTGAAATATTTTCAAAACAAATAAAAACAGTTTTTTCCCTAAAGAATTCGAATTATTGGATTTTCTTGGTAATTAATTTAACATTTCAATCAGGTTTTTTTTCAAATGTTATTAAAATCAATTTCCATATTTAGTCAAGTTTAAAAAAAAAACTGAACTACATAAGGTTTGCAATATTCATGTTGATGCCATAAAAAATACCTGATTAGAGAGAGCAAGTGCTTGTGCTTTCTCACGTTTAATAGCAATCTCTAACTTCTTCTGCAAAATAGATTCTGTTTCTTCCGAGTCAAATTCATTGTTGGTGCATCTACTCATATCCCTCGACTGCAAAAAAACAAATAAACAAAACAAAAACAGACAATTTAATGGTCAGCACATCACAAAGAAACAAAAAAATTAAGATGTGTGTTTTGTATATTTTCACTCACTAACCAGAGATCTACGGCTACGGATGTCTTGAAGATATGTTTTGGTGTCCCAAAAACCGTTAGATTCAGCGAACATCGAGTTACGTCTTGCTTCAATGTTATAGTTACGGGATGGTGATGATGATAAGACTCTTGACCGTTGTTGATGATGATTAAGTACTTGATCTTGAACTCGAACCAAAGCTTTGATGCATCTTAGAGTAAGTTTGGCTTGGTTTCTTACATTGTTACCTCTCACTAATGCTTGTAGCTTCACTATCCCTCTCAATGCCCGTAATGCTCTCCTCGACTTTTTCAATATAAATGCAAATATTAGACATACATAAATTCCAAATTTGTCATTTAAAAAAAAAAAAAAAAGGAACTCATTTAGACATATAACATAAAATCTTTACCAATGTAAATTTAATAAAATGTATGACCAAAACAACCACTATCCCATGATAATTAATAATCTGACAATTTTTTATATATTTTTTGACAAATTGTTTGACAATTTTAGAACTCTTTTTATAGAGAAATTTAGAACACATTAAGAACATATAACACAAAAAAATTAACCAAAAATCCTAAAAACAATATTTTACGAATTTCAAAATATGCAAATGTAAATGAACAAAACTTTCCTAAAAATAAAATAATAAATTTATATATACTTACGAGGTAGCCTCGGAAAGCTGTCTGAATAACAATGGCAGCACAATGACGTCTAATAAAACCCGGAGGTGCCTTTAGTTTAACGATCTCGGCGACAGCTTCATCCACGGCGGAGACATTAACCGCAGGTTTCTCTTCCTCCACTGTCTCCACCGTAAGAACCTTACGGACAGTGTCTTCTACTACAGAATTTGTAGTTTCGAGTTTGGTCTTTCTAAATATCCATCCTTTCTTTTCATTTTTCTGCAAATAGCACAATAAAATAAAATAAAAAACGAAACTATTGCGTTAAAAACTCCGATTAGTAGACAAGTTTCCAAGTGGTAGTTAAAAAACAGCAGAGAGTTGAAATTAAGACCTTGTAATCAGTTTCTTTCTTGTGAGTCTTCTTGTGATCTGAGTCTTTTGATGGTGACCAGAGAATCTTTTTCACGGCCGTGAACCATGACGTTCCGTTCTTCTTAGCCATCTTAAGTTAACGTTTTCTAAAACTGACAAACCAGAGAGAAAGAAAAAAGTTATGTAACTACTCAGCTAAGTGAAGTTGATGCTCATGTAAGTAAAGTAACTACGAGACTCAGGAAGTTAACATGAATGTGTGTGTATATATATATAGTATACACGACGAGAATAATAAATAATGAGTTAATTTGGTAATTCTTTATATATATATATATATATATTTATTTGGTTAATATTAATTTACCTATTAATAAAGATATAGTAACAATAATTAATACGTCGAATGATAATATAAAGTCTAAAGACTTGTGTAATAAAAATAAAAAAACCTCGTGTCCCAAATGTTTATATCTAGGCAAAAAAAACAAAAATCAATTTCTTGATAAGTTTTATTGTTCTTTTTTCAAATAGCTTAAATTCTGTAATTTAATTTAATAATGAATTCTTAATAACATTAAAAAAAAGTTAATACCATCTTAAACGTTTAGTTTAAGTTTAATCAAAATTGATTATCTCTTTCAACTCTCTTGCTTGATTTGTGTGTACATACAAAACAGTTTCGCGTACGTCCAAAATAAAGCAACAGTTACACATTCTCCACTGAACATAAAGTAGAAATAAGAACAGCTGTTGATGAACTACTAATGATGATTATGATAAAAACAAAATTAATTAAATTAAGTAATAGACTAAAATGTTGTGATGATATTATTATATAACAAAACAAGGGAGGCATCAGAATGGTTGCAGCTTTTGGGTAACGTTACGTTGATATATTAATTGGCAAGTGCACTTGCACAGATGTTACATGGGATTATTAAANATCGTCACCGGCTGATTGATTCCGGTACGACCGACTCCGAATCTTTCACATAAACCGGGTAAATTAGTATCATTTTACACGATATTTTAAAATAAAATATATAAATTTTAAGGTCTGAATTTTTTATCAATTTTTTTATTTTCAATTGTTAACAAAATAGTGTAAAATCTAGTTGACCAATTTTATTTTGTTTTCAATATATTTCCTTAATTTTGAAATATTTTCAAAACAAATAAAAACAGTTTTTTCCCTAAAGAATTCGAATTATTGGATTTTCTTGGTAATTAATTTAACATTTCAATCAGGTTTTTTTTCAAATGTTATTAAAATCAATTTCCATATTTAGTCAAGTTTAAAAAAAAAACTGAACTACATAAGGTTTGCAATATTCATGTTGATGCCATAAAAAATACCTGATTAGAGAGAGCAAGTGCTTGTGCTTTCTCACGTTTAATAGCAATCTCTAACTTCTTCTGCAAAATAGATTCTGTTTCTTCAGAGTCAAATTCATTGTTGGTGCATCTACTCATATCCCTCGACTGCAAAAAAACAAATAAACAAAACAAAAACAGACAATTTAATGGTCAGCACATCACAAAGAAACAAAAAAATTAAGATGTGTGTTTTGTATATTTTCACTCACTAACCAGAGATCTACGGCTACGGATGTCTTGAAGATATGTTTTGGTGTCCCAAAAACCGTTAGATTCAGCGAACATCGAGTTACGTCTTGCTTCAATGTTATAGTTACGGGATGGTGATGATGATAAGACTCTTGACCGTTGTTGATGATGATTAAGTACTTGATCTTGAACTCGAACCAAAGCTTTGATGCATCTTAGAGTAAGTTTGGCTTGGTTTCTTACATTGTTACCTCTCACTAATGCTTGTAGCTTCACTATCCCTCTCAATGCCCGTAATGCTCTCCTCGACTTTTTCAATATAAATGCAAATATTAGACATACATAAATTCCAAATTTGTCATTTAAAAAAAAAAAAAAAAGGAACTCATTTAGACATATAACATAAAATCTTTACCAATGTAAATTTAATAAAATGTATGACCAAAACAACCACTATCCCATGATAATTAATAATCTGACAATTTTTTATATATTTTTTGACAAATTGTTTGACAATTTTAGAACTCTTTTTATAGAGAAATTTAGAACACATTAAGAACATATAACACAAAAAAATTAACCAAAAATCCTAAAAACAATATTTTACGAATTTCAAAATATGCAAATGTAAATGAACAAAACTTTCCTAAAAATAAAATAATAAATTTATATATACTTACGAGGTAGCCTCGGAAAGCTGTCTGAATAACAATGGCAGCACAATGACGTCTAATAAAACCCGGAGGTGCCTTTAGTTTAACGATCTCGGCGACAGCTTCATCCACGGCGGAGACATTAACCGCAGGTTTCTCTTCCTCCACTGTCTCCACCGTAAGAACCTTACGGACAGTGTCTTCTACTACAGAATTTGTAGTTTCGAGTTTGGTCTTTCTAAATATCCATCCTTTCTTTTCATTTTTCTGCAAATAGCACAATAAAATAAAATAAAAAACGAAACTATTGCGTTAAAAACTCCGATTAGTAGACAAGTTTCCAAGTGGTAGTTAAAAAACAGCAGAGAGTTGAAATTAAGACCTTGTAATCAGTTTCTTTCTTGTGAGTCTTCTTGTGATCTGAGTCTTTTGATGGTGACCAGAGAATCTTTTTCACGGCCGTGAACCATGACGTTCCGTTCTTCTTAGCCATCTTAAGTTAACGTTTTCTAAAACTGACAAACCAGAGAGAAAGAAAAAAGTTATGTAACTACTCAGCTAAGTGAAGTTGATGCTCATGTAAGTAAAGTAACTACGAGACTCAGGAAGTTAACATGAATGTGTGTGTATATATATATAGTATACACGACGAGAATAATAAATAATGAGTTAATTTGGTAATTCTTTATATATATATATATATATATTTATTTGGTTAATATTAATTTACCTATTAATAAAGATATAGTAACAATAATTAATACGTCGAATGATAATATAAAGTCTAAAGACTTGTGTAATAAAAATAAAAAAACCTCGTGTCCCAAATGTTTATATCTAGGCAAAAAAAACAAAAATCAATTTCTTGATAAGTTTTATTGTTCTTTTTTCAAATAGCTTAAATTCTGTAATTTAATTTAATAATGAATTCTTAATAACATTAAAAAAAAGTTAATACCATCTTAAACGTTTAGTTTAAGTTTAATCAAAATTGATTATCTCTTTCAACTCTCTTGCTTGATTTGTGTGTACATACAAAACAGTTTCGCGTACGTCCAAAATAAAGCAACAGTTACACATTCTCCACTGAACATAAAGTAGAAATAAGAACAGCTGTTGATGAACTACTAATGATGATTATGATAAAAACAAAATTAATTAAATTAAGTAATAGACTAAAATGTTGTGATGATATTATTATATAACAAAACAAGGGAGGCATCAGAATGGTTGCAGCTTTTGGGTAACGTTACGTTGATATATTAATTGGCAAGTGCACTTGCACAGATGTTACATGGGATTATTAAATAAAACCATTAATGTAGTAATATAGTAAATGAAAGATTTTGACGGTCCAAGATGACATTGTAAACAATCACAAGCCACAGACTTTAATGTCTCGTTGTACCAAGAATCCAAAGTTCCCAAATGATTTAATATTTTAAACTTCTTGTGTTTAGTTGTAATTTGCTCTCTTCATTGGCGTCACTTGTGTAAAAGAATCCAGTGACTACATTTCTTCTTCGTAGATTGAGAAATTGAAAGATATTATACAACTTGGGTGGCTAGAGAATGTAGTCTACAAGAACTCTTGTTTTCTTGGATAAGAAATCTTATTATAGTGACTATAATAAGATTTATTGATATGTTATTTAACCAAACTAATAAATTTTATGGAAGTAAAAACATAAACTATGTTATTATTAACTTCCATTAGAAAAAACTTACTGATACATTCATTCATGTAATGACCAAAAAAATCTATGTTTGATAAATTATGTTAAATATAATTATAAAAAATATATGTCCGGATATACACATATATTTACGAGATTTTTAAGAGCGATTATAAATCTCGATTCGTAATTTTGGTCGATATCTATTAAACTCAAATTGTTTAGAATCAGGTTATAAGTTATAACCATTAATTACCAAAATTGTGTGGGTTTTCTAGAGCAAAAAACAAGCCAAAAGTTGCAACAAAGAATTACACAGCAAATTGTACTTTATTCATGATCATGGATAATACAATTCACCCTATTCCTATCACTATCAGAAATCATTATCTAAGGTTCTACTACCAACTTAGAATTTGGATTTAGTTAGGCGTTTAAAGAGTGGTTATTAATGCTAACTAAACCTACAAATTACGGATGTAAAACTCAACAAAAAAAAAATCCTCATGCATACATGATAGATACGATACGAATACGACGATAATAAAAACGAGGCGTGCAAATGAAGGACGACAAGACCTCGAAGACTACAAAATAATGGTTTTAGCCAAAATACAATTTTGAACTGAGATTCTTTGATTTTTATTTTAACTTTTTATATAGCATCAAGAAAAGAGTATCATGAGTGAGTGAGTTTTTGCTTGGACTAGTCAAAACCTCCATGTCTAAAAATTATTGGCAGTGAACTTTTAGACACATTTGGTAATGGTTTTTGATAAAGCTCTTAAGAATTATTTAATTTACCGATAAGATTTTAATTCTTTCGTAATTCATGAACTTCCATCTTTTGTAATGATTTTTTTTTTATTAATGATGTACCTCTTTCAAGTTCTTTCTCTATAACGGAATGTAAATTAGAAAACCCTAACAATAAACTAAAATTATGCTGTCCATATTTGGTAATGATGTAGAGATATATATAGTCCATACACAGAATCAAGATGAACATCGTTAAGGATTTAAAGTTACATAGAGTTTAGATAATTAATATGTACTAATATAAATCAATTCGAGCATTGTTTTCATATAGAGGAATATTTTTTTGTCACTATTATTACCTATTAGGAGGAATTAGAAGGTGGGATTTAGATTTAGCATTAGAGGATAGAGGATAGAGGATAGAGGCTAGAGTGCATGATGAATCCATGCCCATGTGAGTTAGTGGTCTATAAATTTCATAAAGTGAACAATAAATAATTTTTAGGTATATTGAAATTAGTTGTTCAATTATTACTGACATTTGTTTAATTAGTACGATTAGAGTACACCTATAATCTCAGGGCAATAAAGTCATTAACATTGACCACATAATGGGACCTGAATAAGGCCTGAGCCAATACGGCATTGTCCTACTCTCTGCGCCTATCAATAATTGTTGTTGTTTTCTGCATAACTATTCTTTTCCAAAAACTTTAATTTCTAATTTAAGGACACTAAACAGTACTGTGTATTAATCAGTTATGGGCTTGTATTTATATCATCACTAATGGACTGAAGTGGCTTTAAGTGAGTTTAGGCTTTGCTTACATCACTATCTCACTAGGTTTAAAGCCTTGTTTTAAAATCGATCTCAGCACCCGTGTTAATCGCCAGATACACGCTGGGCAGCTCCTTACCGCCGGGATTTTACCCTAATCGGCCAATAAAACAGGAAATTTTTTTTTTGAAGATCTTTGAACTTCTAATTATGATTTTTTTTCATAGATCTATTATTTGAAGGTTTAAACTATAATAATAACAAAGTACGACGACTAATAGTTGAAAAAAAAAAAAAAGACAGTTTTAAATTAGGATTTACAGATCCTTGCAGGTCGACATACATAAGGAAGACGACGAGGGCATTTTTGTCATTTTATTTTTATTAAAAAAACTGTAAAAATAAAACGCAAAATGAGAAAGTGGGACTCCAACTCACGATCTGTGGCCATAAATACATACTAAAACCGCTGTACTAATGTTAACTTTTGGTAATATTTTACAGAATTAATATATTATACATATATATAGATAAAACTATTAAAACTAGTCCCCGATTAATCCTCGATTTAAATCTAATTTTTCGATTAATCGTTAGGTTCTCCTTCAACGCACGACTAAAGCCTAACGATTTAAAAAAAAGGGTCTAAAAAGGAAAAAAGTTAATAATTAATGTGTTGATTCTCGATTAATAAAATAAAAACTAAACAAATATGAAATTAAGAAGACAAGACCGTGTTGTCTAATCAAGAGATATATAGCCTAAAAAGTAAAAACATTCAGTGATTATAGTGCATGTTGGGCCGAGACACTTTAAAATTTGGTTGTTTTTCGTAGTACGGGAATTCAAGTTGGAATTATGAATTTATGAATATACATATCCAAATGAGAGGCATCAAGCAAATTGAGAATCGAAATCAAAACCAATTGAAATTTAACAGGTGTATACTAACTAAACAAATTTTGTGGTTTATGCAAATAGCTCCTCTTATAACCGCAGTTTTGATAGTTGATTTCAGATGAGTTTATTAGTAGATGAAGTTTTAAAGATTGTTAGAATTTTAAGTTTTCACTCGTTATGTAATTTTAAGTTACCAATTGTTCACCCCAGCTGTTCTCTTTTTAGCATAATCTCCGAGATTCTTTCTCTTAATGGCGTTGAATTCGATTGACGTCGTTGGGAAGCTGCTCCTTTGTCTCGCGTTCTCCTTCGCTACCTAAGCTTGCTCTTTTTCTGTTTCTGCGATGAACACACTGGAGGTTCATTGAGTCTCCACTCAGCTAATCCGGTCATGCTTCGGTTTCATTCTTCCCCCGTCTCTTTTGGTGGTTTCTCTAAGTGATTTGATTCTCACGTGTTTCCAACCATTCATTGCCAAATCTGAGATCTCNTTACCAATGTAAATTTAATAAAATGTATGACCAAAACAACCACTATCCCATGATAATTAATAATCTGACAATTTTTTATATATTTTTTGACAAATTGTTTGACAATTTTAGAACTCTTTTTATAGAGAAATTTAGAACACATTAAGAACATATAACACAAAAAAATTAACCAAAAATCCTAAAAACAATATTTTACGAATTTCAAAATATGCAAATGTAAATGAACAAAACTTTCCTAAAAATAAAATAATAAATTTATATATACTTACGAGGTAGCCTCGGAAAGCTGTCTGAATAACAATGGCAGCACAATGACGTCTAATAAAACCCGGAGGTGCCTTTAGTTTAACGATCTCGGCGACAGCTTCATCCACGGCGGAGACATTAACCGCAGGTTTCTCTTCCTCCACTGTCTCCACCGTAAGAACCTTACGGACAGTGTCTTCTACTACAGAATTTGTAGTTTCGAGTTTGGTCTTTCTAAATATCCATCCTTTCTTTTCATTTTTCTGCAAATAGCACAATAAAATAAAATAAAAAACGAAACTATTGCGTTAAAAACTCCGATTAGTAGACAAGTTTCCAAGTGGTAGTTAAAAAACAGCAGAGAGTTGAAATTAAGACCTTGTAATCAGTTTCTTTCTTGTGAGTCTTCTTGTGATCTGAGTCTTTTGATGGTGACCAGAGAATCTTTTTCACGGCCGTGAACCATGACGTTCCGTTCTTCTTAGCCATCTTAAGTTAACGTTTTCTAAAACTGACAAACCAGAGAGAAAGAAAAAAGTTATGTAACTACTCAGCTAAGTGAAGTTGATGCTCATGTAAGTAAAGTAACTACGAGACTCAGGAAGTTAACATGAATGTGTGTGTATATATATATAGTATACACGACGAGAATAATAAATAATGAGTTAATTTGGTAATTCTTTATATATATATATATATATATTTATTTGGTTAATATTAATTTACCTATTAATAAAGATATAGTAACAATAATTAATACGTCGAATGATAATATAAAGTCTAAAGACTTGTGTAATAAAAATAAAAAAACCTCGTGTCCCAAATGTTTATATCTAGGCAAAAAAAACAAAAATCAATTTCTTGATAAGTTTTATTGTTCTTTTTTCAAATAGCTTAAATTCTGTAATTTAATTTAATAATGAATTCTTAATAACATTAAAAAAAAGTTAATACCATCTTAAACGTTTAGTTTAAGTTTAATCAAAATTGATTATCTCTTTCAACTCTCTTGCTTGATTTGTGTGTACATACAAAACAGTTTCGCGTACGTCCAAAATAAAGCAACAGTTACACATTCTCCACTGAACATAAAGTAGAAATAAGAACAGCTGTTGATGAACTACTAATGATGATTATGATAAAAACAAAATTAATTAAATTAAGTAATAGACTAAAATGTTGTGATGATATTATTATATAACAAAACAAGGGAGGCATCAGAATGGTTGCAGCTTTTGGGTAACGTTACGTTGATATATTAATTGGCAAGTGCACTTGCACAGATGTTACATGGGATTATTAAATAAAACCATTAATGTAGTAATATAGTAAATGAAAGATTTTGACGGTCCAAGATGACATTGTAAACAATCACAAGCCACAGACTTTAATGTCTCGTTGTACCAAGAATCCAAAGTTCCCAAATGATTTAATATTTTAAACTTCTTGTGTTTAGTTGTAATTTGCTCTCTTCATTGGCGTCACTTGTGTAAAAGAATCCAGTGACTACATTTCTTCTTCGTAGATTGAGAAATTGAAAGATATTATACAACTTGGGTGGCTAGAGAATGTAGTCTACAAGAACTCTTGTTTTCTTGGATAAGAAATCTTATTATAGTGACTATAATAAGATTTATTGATATGTTATTTAACCAAACTAATAAATTTTATGGAAGTAAAAACATAAACTATGTTATTATTAACTTCCATTAGAAAAAACTTACTGATACATTCATTCATGTAATGACCAAAAAAATCTATGTTTGATAAATTATGTTAAATATAATTATAAAAAATATATGTCCGGATATACACATATATTTACGAGATTTTTAAGAGCGATTATAAATCTCGATTCGTAATTTTGGTCGATATCTATTAAACTCAAATTGTTTAGAATCAGGTTATAAGTTATAACCATTAATTACCAAAATTGTGTGGGTTTTCTAGAGCAAAAAACAAGCCAAAAGTTGCAACAAAGAATTACACAGCAAATTGTACTTTATTCATGATCATGGATAATACAATTCACCCTATTCCTATCACTATCAGAAATCATTATCTAAGGTTCTACTACCAACTTAGAATTTGGATTTAGTTAGGCGTTTAAAGAGTGGTTATTAATGCTAACTAAACCTACAAATTACGGATGTAAAACTCAACAAAAAAAAAATCCTCATGCATACATGATAGATACGATACGAATACGACGATAATAAAAACGAGGCGTGCAAATGAAGGACGACAAGACCTCGAAGACTACAAAATAATGGTTTTAGCCAAAATACAATTTTGAACTGAGATTCTTTGATTTTTATTTTAACTTTTTATATAGCATCAAGAAAAGAGTATCATGAGTGAGTGAGTTTTTGCTTGGACTAGTCAAAACCTCCATGTCTAAAAATTATTGGCAGTGAACTTTTAGACACATTTGGTAATGGTTTTTGATAAAGCTCTTAAGAATTATTTAATTTACCGATAAGATTTTAATTCTTTCGTAATTCATGAACTTCCATCTTTTGTAATGATTTTTTTTTTATTAATGATGTACCTCTTTCAAGTTCTTTCTCTATAACGGAATGTAAATTAGAAAACCCTAACAATAAACTAAAATTATGCTGTCCATATTTGGTAATGATGTAGAGATATATATAGTCCATACACAGAATCAAGATGAACATCGTTAAGGATTTAAAGTTACATAGAGTTTAGATAATTAATATGTACTAATATAAATCAATTCGAGCATTGTTTTCATATAGAGGAATATTTTTTTGTCACTATTATTACCTATTAGGAGGAATTAGAAGGTGGGATTTAGATTTAGCATTAGAGGATAGAGGATAGAGGATAGAGGCTAGAGTGCATGATGAATCCATGCCCATGTGAGTTAGTGGTCTATAAATTTCATAAAGTGAACAATAAATAATTTTTAGGTATATTGAAATTAGTTGTTCAATTATTACTGACATTTGTTTAATTAGTACGATTAGAGTACACCTATAATCTCAGGGCAATAAAGTCATTAACATTGACCACATAATGGGACCTGAATAAGGCCTGAGCCAATACGGCATTGTCCTACTCTCTGCGCCTATCAATAATTGTTGTTGTTTTCTGCATAACTATTCTTTTCCAAAAACTTTAATTTCTAATTTAAGGACACTAAACAGTACTGTGTATTAATCAGTTATGGGCTTGTATTTATATCATCACTAATGGACTGAAGTGGCTTTAAGTGAGTTTAGGCTTTGCTTACATCACTATCTCACTAGGTTTAAAGCCTTGTTTTAAAATCGATCTCAGCACCCGTGTTAATCGCCAGATACACGCTGGGCAGCTCCTTACCGCCGGGATTTTACCCTAATCGGCCAATAAAACAGGAAATTTTTTTTTTGAAGATCTTTGAACTTCTAATTATGATTTTTTTTCATAGATCTATTATTTGAAGGTTTAAACTATAATAATAACAAAGTACGACGACTAATAGTTGAAAAAAAAAAAAAAGACAGTTTTAAATTAGGATTTACAGATCCTTGCAGGTCGACATACATAAGGAAGACGACGAGGGCATTTTTGTCATTTTATTTTTATTAAAAAAACTGTAAAAATAAAACGCAAAATGAGAAAGTGGGACTCCAACTCACGATCTGTGGCCATAAATACATACTAAAACCGCTGTACTAATGTTAACTTTTGGTAATATTTTACAGAATTAATATATTATACATATATATAGATAAAACTATTAAAACTAGTCCCCGATTAATCCTCGATTTAAATCTAATTTTTCGATTAATCGTTAGGTTCTCCTTCAACGCACGACTAAAGCCTAACGATTTAAAAAAAAGGGTCTAAAAAGGAAAAAAGTTAATAATTAATGTGTTGATTCTCGATTAATAAAATAAAAACTAAACAAATATGAAATTAAGAAGACAAGACCGTGTTGTCTAATCAAGAGATATATAGCCTAAAAAGTAAAAACATTCAGTGATTATAGTGCATGTTGGGCCGAGACACTTTAAAATTTGGTTGTTTTTCGTAGTACGGGAATTCAAGTTGGAATTATGAATTTATGAATATACATATCCAAATGAGAGGCATCAAGCAAATTGAGAATCGAAATCAAAACCAATTGAAATTTAACAGGTGTATACTAACTAAACAAATTTTGTGGTTTATGCAAATAGCTCCTCTTATAACCGCAGTTTTGATAGTTGATTTCAGATGAGTTTATTAGTAGATGAAGTTTTAAAGATTGTTAGAATTTTAAGTTTTCACTCGTTATGTAATTTTAAGTTACCAATTGTTCACCCCAGCTGTTCTCTTTTTAGCATAATCTCCGAGATTCTTTCTCTTAATGGCGTTGAATTCGATTGACGTCGTTGGGAAGCTGCTCCTTTGTCTCGCGTTCTCCTTCGCTACCTAAGCTTGCTCTTTTTCTGTTTCTGCGATGAACACACTGGAGGTTCATTGAGTCTCCACTCAGCTAATCCGGTCATGCTTCGGTTTCATTCTTCCCCCGTCTCTTTTGGTGGTTTCTCTAAGTGATTTGATTCTCACGTGTTTCCAACCATTCATTGCCAAATCTGAGATCTCAGAAAGTCCCTCCCCTCGAAGTCAATCCATCACCTCTCTTCTCCTCAGATCCAGATCCCCTCATTAAGCAGTTTGCTTGGTTGCAGTTGGACAGGAGCTCCGTTTTGACGTTGGAGTTGTGAAAGATCTTGACAAAACCCCATGACCCAAGTTTTGTACTTCATAAATCCAGGTATGTTCCAAATCTTCCTTTGTATTTCCGTAGCATACCCTTGTGTCGATCCATGGAATCATTTATCCGAAGACTGCAATTGGAACATAATCAATCATTGATGCTCTGTTCTAACAAAGTTTATTTGAGAACCCTGCTATTTTAAATGTTTATGATCACTACCTGTTACTGTCAAAGATTGAAGAGGACTGGCATTATGACCCTACCTATATGGAGTGAATGTTACCGGAGCTTACCCGTTACAGTTGCTTCCTAATTTATCTCAAGTGCAAATTTGCAATATTTGTTCTGAACGTGAAGCTCTAGGAAGATCGGCATTATAATCTTCTCTCCAAGGAGAGGAGGTTACCAAAGCCTTCCCACTATTCTCTACATACCTTCCATGTGCCTCGAGTATTGTCAAGTACAAGTCATTAAAGTCATGAAGTTTGTTCCCCCTTGCCAAAGTCTGAAGAGTATTGACATTATGACCATAGCTCCAAGGAGTGTGGTTACCAAAACCTCCTCAAGCAAGCCATACCCGACTTTAACCCTCCAATCATCCTCCTCACGACAAGATCAATCCATCATATCTCTCGGCTATAGAAATCCTCTCAACGTCCCAATGCAATTTTAATAAGTACCATCTACCATATTTTCTTTGTGTCTGCGAATGTGGCGTAAACTCACCTTGACTTAGTTTGTGGTTTATTGCTTCATTGCTCAAATCTCCAATACCTCTTGGACATGTTTGTTTATTTACCTATCTTTTCTTTGGAAAACTTTTAACCCTTGTAACTTTGTTATCTTGGTTGATTAAATGAAAGTAAGAACAGTTTGTCCAAAAAAAACAAAAAAAAATTCACTCGTTTATAAGCTCAAACATTTAATTGAATTCACTTTTATTGTTTGTGGATTTTGTAACACTCGTGAACCAAAACTGTGTGTTTTTGGGGAGGGTGTCGATCGACACCAAGGGTGGTGTCGGTCGACACCAATGTTTTCTGATTCGACCAGATTGAGTTATTGATCGATTTGGTTTAGGGAAAAACCATAGAACCTGACTATTAAGTGAGAAAATGACCTAGGTCGTGTTTTATTGTTGTCTCGCCGCTGAAACAGAGAAAAACAGAAGAGAAGAGTTTGTTCTTGAGGTTCTAGAGAGAGATTGTGAGATTTCAAGGCTTTGTGGGTGAGATCTTGCTGTGGGAGTGAGGATTCAAGGCTAGGATCGTGTGGGAAGCTTGATGGTAGTGTGGATTCGTTCATTGTTGGTCAGAATCTTCCTGCAAAGAGGTGAGTTCATGAGCATGGCTGATCTAAGCCTGTGATTCCTTGTTCTTGCTTGTTTGTTGCTGTTTTTGTGTGTTTTCTTGCTGGGTTTGGATTGCTATAGGTTCTTATGGACGTATATGGCTTGGGTTTTGAGTATTGGGCGATTTGATGGAGTTTGGGAGCAATATTCGACTCTCGGCTTCGTGCGGATCGCGGTTGCAGAGGTAGTGTCGATGTCGGTCAACACCAGTGAAGCGGCATCGATCGACAACGTGGGGTAGTGTCAGTTGATACCAAGAGCCAGTGTCGGTCGATACCAAGAGCCTGTGTCGGTCGACACCTCCCTTCCAGCGAGATGATGTTCGTTTTCCTAGTTTGTATGTTTGTTTGTTGATTATTTATGAACATTGGTATCACAATTGCTTGTGTGTATAGCCTAGTAGATGGGAGGATTGCCTCACTGAGTGTTTATCAAATACTCATGCATCTCAATTTGTGTTTGTGGTGCAGGTAAAGGCAAAGTGTGATCATGGAATCAAGGCAATGAAAAAGAGGATGTTCTAGGGACTTGATTGGATGTTGTCTGGCATTGCTAGGTTGCTAGAGTTGGATCATTAGAAACATTTCTAGGTTGCTGGTTTCATGATTCCTGTTGTTTGGTTATTGGATTATTGTTATGGTTTAATATTGGTTATTTTGATATGATCATGAGACCATCCAAGACGACCCTTGAGTCTTGCTCAACACAAACGAAGTCAAAGATCAACTCTTCCTGCCAAATTGCTATTTGGGATACATTTTACCGCATCTAGAGCATATCTCGAAGTTGAATCAGTCCAATCAGAGTTTAGGTGAAGGAGTTATTCATTTTACAAATCAGGTGAACTCATGGCTACACGACTTAGACCTACGAGCATTCAAAGGAGGATTCCGACCAAGCCAGAAGTATTCAAGCTATGAACAAAACTGTTCTGAAATCTTGATCCATCCTAGAACCACTGAGAATTGGAAGCATGTTAAAATCAGTTCATACTTGAAAGATATTGATATTTCAAGTCAATGGATCTGTTCTAGTTCCAGTTTCGCGTCTAAGACAAAGATCGTGTTACACAGACCAACTCAGCATCAATTTCGACACGAAATCAAATTAAGGATGTCAATGGATCTCTTACGTTTCCAACAAGCTCAAGAACACAAGATTTGGCCAACAAGCCACATAGTTACGTCCCATTTGCCAAAGGAGGTGAATCTAGTTCTTAACTTGATGAGTTTCAGGTCCAGGTTGTTTAAGAGCTTCCATAATTATGTTTGGCAACCAGGAATTGTTACAACTAAGCCCAAGATGAAGAAATGATACAGTACAAGTTGTTTCTCATCAGAAAGTTAGATCAAGGAGTCAAAGAGATAAAATATCAAAGAGGTATTTAATGGACTAATTCAAGAGATTATGGGCAATGAGAGCATGAGAAATGATATTGGGGATGATATCTATCAAGTCCAGCCCAGTTCGAGCCTAATTCAAGTCCAAGAAAGCCCGAAATAATCATTTTATTTTGTGGTCAAAGAGGGGTGACGAAAATAGAGATACATGCACCTAAAGTCACTTTGGAGGAAGGGATACATGCACAAGAATTGGGTCTTCATTCAACCATCTATCTTAATTGTTTTTTTTTAGTTTCAAGACTAGTTGATACCTGGCTTTGTTACCAAGTTTTCTTATCCTATATAAACTCATGTAAGAGCAACGAAATAAAAAACCAACTTTTTTATAAAACCTTTTTTTTTTTGAGTGATTCTCTTCTGTTCTTTTTGAACAAAACCGATTGCTTGGTGTGATTCCAACAATCAAAACGACTACTTGGTGTGATTCCAATAGTCAAAACCCGATCTCCTTGGTGCGAGGCTGAGAGATCCGATCTTTTTTGGTGTGAGGCTGAAAGATCAAACCGGTATATCAAAAGTCTTTCCGCAACTCTTGTGCAACCATTCATTCCACCATCCTTATTCTTGAGGCTTCCTTGTCTTTAGAATCAATGTGTCTCTATCTACCAACTCGAAGGTGTCGAATCCTTGGGAGGATCATATTATATTTACCATTGGATATTTATTGGTTATTGGTAATTGTTATTCCGATGTTGGTTGTGATTGTGGTTAGGTGGCTAGTGGGTATGGGACAACTAGTTGTAGTTATTTATTATTATTATTTATTATTAAAAAAAAATGGATCGGGTCGTTTCAGTTTGGTATCAGAGTCCTTACGGTTCTAGATTTGGGTTCACTAGGCTTTGTGCTGTAGATGTTTGGGATTGCATGTCTTGATTGATCATGTGAGTTAGTAGTCAATTGTGTGTGGCATGGAGTCCTAGAACATCCTCTTCGAGCCTACAGTGTGATTCCACGGTGAGTTTATGTTTTTGTGTTATGTTAATTGTGTGCTTAGCCTTCTGTTCATGGTAGTGCAGATGGTTAGAGGGGGTGCTGTTGTTGGTCGTGGTCGAGGACGCGGACGTGGTCGTGGACGCGGATGTGGTCGTGGTAGGGGCAGAGTCCCAGCGGTTAGTGAGAATGCGGACCAGAGTGTGACAGCTGAGGGTGTTGGCGAGT
>NC_025692.1:17285097-17289460 GCF_000633955.1 Camelina sativa | reverse complement strand
GTTGATGCTCCAGTGGCCAGTGATGTTAGGGTTCCGAGTGTGGGAATCCCAGCGGATGAAGTCCCTGGTGTGGATCTTGCGGGCTTGATAGCACAGGTGTTGGAGCGGTTACCAGCAGTGGTACCAGCTCAGGCTCAGGTAGTGCCACCAGTGGTGGCAGAGGAGCGGCAGCCAGTGGCTGCGGATGTGGGAGGGCATAGAAGTTATTTGTCTATGCTCAAGGAGATGCATGGCATCAGTACTGCATGGTTTTCGGGTGGTACAGACCCTACTGCTACAGATGCGTGGAGGACGAGTGTGGAACGTAACTTCCGCACTCTGAGATGTTCTGAGAAGTTTTGGGTGGACATAGAGGTCCACCACTTGATTGGTGATGCTGAGGTGTTGTGGAGATCAGTGGCTGCTAGGAGAGTGCAGAAGGAGATGACTTGGGTTGACTTCGAGGGGGAGTTCAACCGCAAGTACTTTCTGAGAGAGGCATTGGACCGGTTGGAGGTGCAGTTCCTTCAGTTATCTCAGGGGACGCGGTCAGTGCGGGAGCTGGACTTAGAGTTCAGTCAACTTCTATGTTATGGGGGTCAGGCTATGGAGTCTGAGGAGGCTCAGATCAGGAGGTTTATGAGGGCCCTACGTGACGACTTGAGGGTTCACTGTAGAGGGCGGAGCTATGCTACGCGTGTAGAGCTTGTTGAGACTGCGGCAGAGATTGAGGAGGATATCCGGGCACAGTCAGTGGCGGTTAGTCCAGCAGTTCAGCCTAGTAAGGCTCAGCATCAAGGAGGTTCTAGCAGGGGCGGCAAACCTGCGCAGGGAACCAAGAGGAGGTGAGAGGCTATGCAGACGCCGAGTGGTGCGAGTTGCTTCAAGTGTGGGAGCAAGGATCACAATATTGCTAGCTGTCTCAAGAGGAGTGCTCCGACGGTAGCGGCTCGTGTATGCTATCATTGCAGGGAGCCAGGGCTCATCAGGCCCTTTTGTCCCAAGTCGCAGCCGGTGGCAGTGGCAGCGTTGCAGCAGGTGCATCTGGGAGGGCAGCAGGTGGCACGGATTGAGCAGGCGCCACGGGTTTACACGACTGAAGAGACTGGTGGAACCAGTACCAGGGCGATCACAAGTATAATTTCTGGTACTATTTCTTTGTGAATTCTTAGAAGTTAAGATTTTATGTTTGCCTATGATAAAATGTTAGGTTCTCAACACATGAGGTTTGTATAGGGACCTTGTTGGTGGGCGGGTTTAAGTCCCACGTTATGTTTGATTCTGAAGCTTCTCATAGCTTCATTACTCCGGAGTGTGCAGAGAACGCGAGAATCAGAGGGGATCCAGGGGAGCGTTCAGGAGTTGTCAGAGTTGCGGGAGGCAAGTTTCTGAGAGTTATTGGACGAGCCAGAGGAATTGATATTCAGGGTATAAGACCAACTTTGGGAAGTGTCGTGATATCGGCCATTCAGGCTGGGAAGATGATCGAGAAGGGTCGTGAGGCTTCTTTGGTTACTATATCAATGCCAGAGTCAGTGGAGAAGTCTACGGTTAGCGGTATTCAGGTTGTTGCGGAATTTGAGCATGTGTTCCAGTCATTGCAGGGATTACCACCATCTCGGTCTGATCCTTTTACGATTGAACTGGAACCAGGGACGACACTGTTATCCAAGGCTCCTTACAGGATGGCTGCAGCAGAGATGGCAGAGCTGAAGAAGTAGCTAGAGGATTTTTTGAGTAACGGATTCATCCGTCCTATTGTATCACCGTGGGGAGCGCCAATGTTATTTGTCAAGAAGAAGGATGAGCGTTTCCGGCTGTGTATTGACTATAGAGGTTTGAACCGGGTCACTGTGAAGAACAAGTACCCTCTTCCTAGGATCGATGAGTTGTTGGATCAGTTGAGAGGTGCTACATGGTTCTCCAAGGTAGATCTGGCGTTGAGTTATCATCAGATACCGATAGATGAGGCAGATTTGAGGAAGACTGCATTCAGGACGAGGTATGGGCATTATGAGTTTGTGGTGATGCCGTTTGGGTTGACTAACACACCAGCAGCGATTAGGAGATTGATGAACAACGTGTTTCAGGAGTATCTGGACGTGTCTGTCATCATTTTCATCGACGATATCCTGGTATTTTCTAAGAGTCCTGAAGAGAATGCAGTGCATTTGAGGGCAGTTCTAGAAAAGCTGCGGGAGCAGAAGTTGTTTGCTAAGTTGAGCAAGTGCAGTTTTTGGCAGTGTGAGATGGGTTTTCTGGGTCATATTGTATCTGCAGATGGGATTTTTGTAGATCCAGAGAAGATCCAGCCTATTAGAGATTGGCCTAGACCGCAGAATGCCACTGAGATCAGGAGTTTTCCTTGGTTGGCAGGTTACTACGGGAGATTTGTGCAGGTTTTTGCGAGCAGAGCACATCCTATGACTAAGTTGATAGGGAAGGATGTTCCTTTTGTTGGTCACAGGAGTGTGAGGAAGGCTTTGCAAGCCTGAAGGAGATGTTGACTACTACGCCAGTGTTGGCTTTGCTTGAGCAGGGGGAACCCTATGTGGTTTATACTGATGCATCCAGAGTTGGTTTGGGTTGTGTGTTGATGCAGCATGGGAAGGTGATTGCCTATGCTTCGCGGCAGGTGCGGAAGCATGAGGGCAACTATACTACTCATGATTTGGAAATGGCTGTTGTAGTCTTTGCCCTAAAGATTTGGAGATCTTATTTTTACGGTGCAAAGGTACAGGTGTTTACAGATCATAAGAGCCTGAAGTATATATTCACTCAGCCCGAGCTGAACTTGAGACAGAGGCGGTGGATGGAGCTGGTAGCAGATTATGATTTGGAGATAGCCTATCATCCTGGTAAGGCTAACACGGTTGCAGATGCTCTGAGTCGGAAGAGAGTAGCTTCAGCTCAGAAGTAGGAGATAGAGTCTCTAGTAGGAGAGATCAGTGCTTTGAGGTTATGTGCGGTATCTCAGGAACCGTTGGGTTTGGAAGCAGTTGATATAGCAGATCTTCTAAGCAGGGTGCAGTTGGCACAGGAGAAGGATTTAGGGCTGGTGAATGCCTCAAAGGATGTTGATTCAGAGTATCAGGTCTCAGATAATGGTACTATCCTAGTGCACGGTCGGATTTGTGTGCCCAAGGATGAGGAGTTGAGACATGAGATCTTGAGAGAGGCTCATGCGAGCAAGTTTTCTATTCATCCAGGAGCGACTAAGATGTACCGTGATCTCAAGAGGTACTATCACTGGGTCGGGATGAAGAAGGATGTAGCTATTTGGGTCGTGAGATGCGATGTGTGTCAGCTAGTAAAGACTGAGCATCAGGTTCCAGGCGGGTTACTGAAGAGTCTACCCATTCCTGAGTGGAAGTGGGATATGATCATGATGGATTTCGTGGGGGGGATTACCAGTGTCTCAGACTTTTGATGCTATTTGGGTCATTGTGGACCGGTTGACTAAGTCAGCGCATTTTCTGGCCATTAAGAAGACTGATGGAGCAGCGGTCTTGGCTAAGAAGTATGTGAGGGAGATAGTCAGAAGGCATGGGGTACAAACGAGTATCGTGTCTGATAGAGATTCTAAATTCACTTCAGTGTTCTGGAAGGCTTTTCAGGCAAAGATGGGCACTAAGGTGCATATGAGTACAACTTATCATCCTTAGACAGATGGACAGTCAGAGCGGACGATCCAGACGCTGGAGGATATGTTGAGGATGTGTGTGTTGGATTGGGTTGGCCATTGGGCAGATCACTTGAACCTGGTAGAGTTTGCTTACAATAACATCTATCAGGCGAGTATTAAGATGGCTCCTTATGAGGCTTTGTATGGGAGGCCATGCCATACACCGTTATGCTGGACTCAGGTGGGGGAGAGGAGTATGTTCGGGGCAGATTTTGTTCAGGAGACCTCAAAGAAGATTTGGGTTCTCAAGCTGAACATGAAAGAAGCTCAGGATCGGCAGAGGAGTTATGCCGATAGGAGGAGGAGAGATCTTGAGTTTCAGGTAGGAGACAGAGTGTACCTCAAGATGGCCATGTTGCAAGGTCCGAACAGGTCATTGACTGAGACTAAGTTGAGTCCGAGGTATATGGGTCCGTTCAGAGTGATTGAGCGGGTTGGACCAGTGGCATATAGACTGGAGTTACCTGAGGTTATGCGTGCTTTCCATAAGGTATTCCATGTATCTATGTTGCGGAAGTGTCTCCGTGAGGATGATCAGTTTTTAGCTAAGATTCCTGAGGATCTTCAGCCTAACATGACTTTGGAGGCGAGACCAGTGAGGGTTCTCGAAAGGAGGATCAAAGAACTTCGGAAGATGAAGATTCATTTGATGAGAGTCCTTTGGGACTGTGATGGTGTTGAGGAGCAGACTTGGGAGCC
>NC_025692.1:17232135-17281081 GCF_000633955.1 Camelina sativa | reverse complement strand
GATTTGGAGATCTTATCTTTATGGTGCAAAGGTACAGGTGTTTACAGATCATAAGAGCCTGAAGTATATATTCACTCAGCCCGAGCTGAACTTGAGACAGAGGCGGTGGATGGAGCTGGTAGCAGATTATGATTTGGAGATAGCCTATCATCCTGGTAAGGCTAACACGGTTGCAGATGCTCTGAGTCGGAAGAGAGTAGCTTCAGCTCAGAAGTAGGAGATAGAGTCTCTAGTAGGAGAGATCAGTGCTTTGAGGTTATGTGCGGTATCTCAGGAACCGTTGGGTTTGGAAGCAGTTGATATAGCAGATCTTCTAAGCAGGGTGCAGTTGGCACAGGAGAAGGATTTAGGGCTGGTGAATGCCTCAAAGGATGTTGATTCAGAGTATCAGGTCTCAGATAATGGTACTATCCTAGTGCACGGTCGGATTTGTGTGCCCAAGGATGAGGAGTTGAGACATGAGATCTTGAGAGAGGCTCATGCGAGCAAGTTTTCTATTCATCCAGGAGCGACTAAGATGTACCGTGATCTCAAGAGGTACTATCACTGGGTCGGGATGAAGAAGGATGTAGCTATTTGGGTCGTGAGATGCGATGTGTGTCAGCTAGTAAAGACTGAGCATCAGGTTCCAGGCGGGTTACTGAAGAGTCTACCCATTCCTGAGTGGAAGTGGGATATGATCATGATGGATTTCGTGGGGGGGATTACCAGTGTCTCAGACTTTTGATGCTATTTGGGTCATTGTGGACCGGTTGACTAAGTCAGCGCATTTTCTGGCCATTAAGAAGACTGATGGAGCAGCGGTCTTGGCTAAGAAGTATGTGAGGGAGATAGTCAGAAGGCATGGGGTACAAACGAGTATCGTGTCTGATAGAGATTCTAAATTCACTTCAGTGTTCTGGAAGGCTTTTCAGGCAAAGATGGGCACTAAGGTGCATATGAGTACAACTTATCATCCTTAGACAGATGGACAGTCAGAGCGGACGATCCAGACGCTGGAGGATATGTTGAGGATGTGTGTGTTGGATTGGGTTGGCCATTGGGCAGATCACTTGAACCTGGTAGAGTTTGCTTACAATAACATCTATCAGGCGAGTATTAAGATGGCTCCTTATGAGGCTTTGTATGGGAGGCCATGCCATACACCGTTATGCTGGACTCAGGTGGGGGAGAGGAGTATGTTCGGGGCAGATTTTGTTCAGGAGACCTCAAAGAAGATTTGGGTTCTCAAGCTGAACATGAAAGAAGCTCAGGATCGGCAGAGGAGTTATGCCGATAGGAGGAGGAGAGATCTTGAGTTTCAGGTAGGAGACAGAGTGTACCTCAAGATGGCCATGTTGCAAGGTCCGAACAGGTCATTGACTGAGACTAAGTTGAGTCCGAGGTATATGGGTCCGTTCAGAGTGATTGAGCGGGTTGGACCAGTGGCATATAGACTGGAGTTACCTGAGGTTATGCGTGCTTTCCATAAGGTATTCCATGTATCTATGTTGCGGAAGTGTCTCCGTGAGGATGATCAGTTTTTAGCTAAGATTCCTGAGGATCTTCAGCCTAACATGACTTTGGAGGCGAGACCAGTGAGGGTTCTCGAAAGGAGGATCAAAGAACTTCGGAAGATGAAGATTCATTTGATGAGAGTCCTTTGGGACTGTGATGGTGTTGAGGAGCAGACTTGGGAGCCAGAGGCGAGGATGAAGGCTAGGTTTAAGAAGTGGTTCGAGAAGCAAGCCGCGACTTGAGCTTGTCTAGCCTGGTCCCATTTATAATTCGTGGCTGGAGCGGGAATGGAGTATTCCAACCCATCTCTCTTGTTTACCGTGTCGCTTGGGGAGGTTGGTTGTGCGACTAAGAAACAAGATGAGGTGGTGCTCGGGGTACAAAGTTTCCGTGAGGCGGGGTTTTTGGAGGAAAGTTTCCTGAAATAGAAGTTTCCAAAAGTGAAAAGTTTCCAAAAAGGAAAAGTGCTAAATATGAAAAGTTTTATGTGAGTTAGAATTTGTCCATTTTAGTGGTTGTGAGCCTTGGAGGGGCTTGTGTGGCCTTTGTGGCGGGCTGTTTAGCTAATTGTGTGGCCTTTGTGGCGGGCTGTTTAGCAAGATGTGTGGCCTTTGTGGTGGGCTGTTTAGCCAGAGTGCCTGTTTAGGCGGTCCTTCGGGACAGATGGTCTTTGTGCCGGTCCTTCGGGACAGATGGTCTTAGTGACGGTCCTGTTTAGGACATTTGTTTGGCCTTGGTGGCAGTCCTGTTTGGGATATTTGTTTGGCCTATGTGGCGGCCCTAGTGGCAGTGAAATGATCCATGTGTGTTCATGAGGTATTCTAGTGAAGCGGCATCGATCGACACTGTGGGATAGTGTCGGTCGACACTTGGCTAGTGTCGGTCGACACTTGGCTAGTGTCGGTCGACACTTGGCTAGTGTCGGTCGACACCTCCCTTCTAGCGAGATGATGTTCTTTTTCCTGGTTTGTATGTTTGTTTGTTGATTGTTTATGGACATTGGTATCACAATTGCTTGTGTGTATAGCCCAGTAGATGGGAGGATTGCCTCACTGAGTGTTTATCAAATACTCATGCATCTCAATTTGTGTTTGTGGTGCAGGTAAAGGCAAAGTGTGATCATGGAATCAAGGCAATGAAGAAGAGGATGTTGTCTTGCATTGCTAGGTTGCTATAGTTGGGTCATTAGAAACATTGCTAGGTTGTTGGTTTCATGATTCCTGTTGTTTGGTATTTGGATTATTGTTATGGTTTAATATTGGTTATTTACTATTGGATATTTATTGGTTATTGGTAATTGTTATTCCGCTGTTGGTTGTGATTGTGGTTAGGTGGCTAGTGGGTATGGGACCACTAGTTGTAGTTATTTATTATTATTTATTATTAAAAAAAACGGGTCGGGTCGTTTCAGATTTTGACACTTTAATAAAATACGTTATTACTGATTTAAAGTTCAAAGAGTTACCAATTGTTCACCCCAGCCGTTCTCTTTCTGGCACAATCTCCGAGATTCTTTCTCCCGACGGCGTTGAATCCGATCGACGCCGTTGGGGCGTTGAATCCGATTGACGCCGTTGGGAAGCTGCTTCTTTGTCTCGTATTCTCCTTCGCTACCTAAGCTTGCTCTTTTTCTGTTTCTGCGATGAAAACAACAGAGGTTCATTGAGTCTCCACTCAGCTAATCCGGTCAGGCTTCAGTTTCATCCTCTCCCCCCCCTCCTTCTCATTTGGTGGTTTCTCTTGGTGATTTGATTCTCACGTGTTTCCAACCATTCATTGCCAAAACTGAGATCTCAGAAAGTCCCTCCCCATGAAGTCAATACATCACCTCTCTGCCCCTCGGATCCAGATCCTCTTACCAATCAGTTTGCTTAGTCGCAGTTGGACAGGAGCTCTGTTTTGACGTCGGAGTTGTGCAAGATCTTGACAAAACCCCATGACCCAAGTTTTGTACTTCATAAATCCAGGTATGTTCCAAATCTTCCTTTGTATTTCTGTAACATACCCTTGTGTTGATCCATGGAATCAATTATCCGAAGACTGGAATTAGAACATCATAAATCATTAATGCTCTGTTCTTACAAAGTTTATTTGAGATCCCTGCCATTATAAATTTTTATGATCACTACCTATTACTGCCAAAGATTGAAGAGGACTGGCATTATGACCCTATACAATCTATATGGAGTGAATGTTACCGGAGCCTACCCGTTTCAGTTGCTTCCTAAACAATCTCAAGTGCTAATTTGCCATATTTTTTTTGAACGTGAAGCTCTAGGAAGATCAACATTATAATCTTCTCTCCAAGGAGAAGAGGTTACCAAAGCTTTCCCACTCTTTTCTACATACCTTATATGTGCCTCGAGTATTGTCAAGTACAAATCATTAAAGTCATGAAGTTTGTTCCCCCTTGCCAAAGTCTGAAGACTATCGGCATTATGACCATAGCTCCAAGGAGTGTGGTTACCAAACCCTCCTCAAGCAAGCCATACCCAACCTTAACCCTCCAATCATCCTCCTCATGGCTAGACAAGCCATCATATCTCTAGGCTACATAAATCGTCTTAACGTCCCATTGCCATATTAATAAGGAACATCTACCATATTTTCGTTGTGTCCGCGAATGTGGCGTAAACTCACCTTGAGTAAACTTGTGGTTTAGTGCTTCATTGCTCAAATCTCCAATACCGCTTGGACATGTTTGTCTATTTACCTATATTTTCTTTGGAAAACTTTTAACCCTTGTAACTTTGTTATCTTGGTTGATTAAATGAAACTAAGAACAGTTTGTCCAAAAGAACAAAAAAGTTTTCACTCATTTATAAGCTCAAACATTTAACTGAATTCACTTTTATTGTTTGTGGATTTTGACATTTTAATAAAATACACTGTTAATGATTTAAAGTTCAAGCAGTTACCAATTGTTCACCCCAGTCGTTCTCTTTCTGGCACAATCTCCGAGATTCTTTCTCCCAATGGCATTAAATCCGATCGACGCCGTTGGGGTGTTGAATCCGATCGACACTGTTGGAAAGCTGCTTCTTTGTATCGTATTCTCCTTTGCTACCTAAGCTTGCTCTTTTTTTGTTTCTGCGATGAAAACAACGGAGGTTCATTGAGTCTCCACTCAGCTAATCCAGTCAGGCTTCAGTTTCATCCTATCCCCCCCCCCCTCCGTCTCTTTTGGTGGTTTCTCTTGGTAATTTGATTCTCACGTGTTTCCAACCATTCATTGCCAAATCTGAGATCTCAGAAAGTCCATCCCCTCAAAGGCAATCCATTACCTCTCTGCCCCTCGGATCCAGATCCCCTCACCAAGCAGTTTGCTTAGTCGCAGTTGGAGAGGAGCTCTGTTTTGACGTCGGAGTTGTGCAAGATCTTGACAAAACCCCATGACCCAAGTTTTGTACTTCATAAATCCAGGTACGTTCCAAATCTTCCTTTGTATTTTCGTAGTATACCCTTGTGTTGATCCATGGAATCAATTATCTGAAGACTGGAATTAGAACATAATAAATCATTAATGCTCTGTTCTTACAAAGTCTATTTGAGAACCCTGTCATTATAAATGTTTATGATCACTACCTATTACTGCCAAAGATTGAAGAGGACTGGCATTGTGACCCTATCTATATGGAGTGAATGTTACTGGAGCCTACTCGTTTCAGTTGCTTCCTAAACAATCTCAAGTGCTAATTTGCCATATTTTTTTTGAACCTGAAGCACTAGGAAGATCAACATTATAATCTTTTCTCCAAGGAGAGGAGGTTACCAAAGCCTTCCCACTCTTCTCTGCATATCTTATATGTGCCTCGAGTATTTTCAAGTACAAATCATTAAAGTCATGAAGTCTGTTCCCCCTTCCCAAAGTCTGAAGAGTATTGTCATTATGACCATAGCTCCAAGGAGTGTGGTTACCAAAACCTCCTCAAGCAAGCCATGCCCGACCTTAACCCTCCAATTATCCTCCTCATGGCAAGATCAAGCCATCATATCTCTCGGCTATAGAAATCCTCTTAACGTCCCAATGCCATTTTAATAAGGAACATCTACCATATTTCCGTTGTGTCCGCGAATGTGGCGTAAACTCACCTTGAGTTAGCTTGTGGTTTAGTGCTTCATTGCTCAAATCTCCAATACCGCTTGGACATGTTTGTCTATTTACCTATATTTTTTTGGAAAACTTTTAACCCTTGTAACTTTGTTATCTTGGTTGATTAAGTGAAAGTAAGAACAGTTTGTCCAAAAAAACAAAAAAGTTTTCACTCGTTTATAAGGGCAAACATTTGAATGAATTCACTTTTATTGTTTGTGGATTTTGACATATTAATAAAATACATTGTTACTGATTTAGAGTTCAAACAGTTACAAATTGTTCACCCCATCCGTTCTCTTTTTGGCAAAATATCCGAGATTCTTTCTCCCGACGGTGTTGAATCCGATCGACGCCATTGGGGCGTTGAATCCGATCGACGCCATTGGGGCGTTGAATCCGTTCGACGCCATTGGGGCGTTGAATCCGATCAATGCCGTTGGGGCGTTGAATCCGATCGACGCCATTGGGAAGCTGTTTCTTTGTCTCGTATTCTCCTTTGCTACCTAAGCTTTCTCTTTTTCTGTTTCTGCGATGAAAACAACAGAGGTTCATTGAGTCTCCACTCAGCTAATCCGGTCAGGCTTCAGTTTCATCCTCTCTCCCCCCCCCCTTCAGTCTCTTTTGGTGGTTTCTCTTGGTAATTTGATTCTCACGTGTTTCCAACCATTCATTGCCAAATCTGAGATCTCAGAAAGTCCATCCCCTCAAAGGCAATCCATTACCTCTCTGCCCCTCGGATCCAGATCCCCTCACCAAGCAGTTTGCTTAGTCGCAGTTGGAGAGGAGCTCTGTTTTGACGTCGGAGTTGTGCAAGATCTTGACAAAACCCCATGACCCAAGTTTTGTACTTCATAAATCCAGGTACGTTCCAAATCTTCCTTTGTATTTTCGTAGTATACCCTTGTGTTGATCCATGGAATCAATTATCTGAAGACTGGAATTAGAACATAATAAATCATTAATGCTCTGTTCTTACAAAGTCTATTTGAGAACCCTGTCATTATAAATGTTTATGATCACTACCTATTACTGCCAAAGATTGAAGAGGACTGGCATTGTGACCCTATCTATATGGAGTGAATGTTACTGGAGCCTACTCGTTTCAGTTGCTTCCTAAACAATCTCAAGTGCTAATTTGCCATATTTTTTTTGAACCTGAAGCACTAGGAAGATCAACATTATAATCTTTTCTCCAAGGAGAGGAGGTTACCAAAGCCTTCCCACTCTTCTCTGCATATCTTATATGTGCCTCGAGTATTTTCAAGTACAAATCATTAAAGTCATGAAGTCTGTTCCCCCTTCCCAAAGTCTGAAGAGTATTGTCATTATGACCATAGCTCCAAGGAGTGTGGTTACCAAAACCTCCTCAAGCAAGCCATGCCCGACCTTAACCCTCCAATTATCCTCCTCATGGCAAGATCAAGCCATCATATCTCTCGGCTATAGAAATCCTCTTAACGTCCCAATGCCATTTTAATAAGGAACATCTACCATATTTCCGTTGTGTCCGCGAATGTGGCGTAAACTCACCTTGAGTTAGCTTGTGGTTTAGTGCTTCATTGCTCAAATCTCCAATACCGCTTGGACATGTTTGTCTATTTACCTATATTTTTTTGGAAAACTTTTAACCCTTGTAACTTTGTTATCTTGGTTGATTAAGTGAAAGTAAGAACAGTTTGTCCAAAAAAACAAAAAAGTTTTCACTCGTTTATAAGGGCAAACATTTGAATGAATTCACTTTTATTGTTTGTGGATTTTGACATATTAATAAAATACATTGTTACTGATTTAGAGTTCAAACAGTTACAAATTGTTCACCCCATCCGTTCTCTTTTTGGCAAAATATCCGAGATTCTTTCTCCCGACGGTGTTGAATCCGATCGACGCCATTGGGGCGTTGAATCCGATCGACGCCATTGGGGCGTTGAATCCGTTCGACGCCATTGGGGCGTTGAATCCGATCAATGCCGTTGGGGCGTTGAATCCGATCGACGCCATTGGGAAGCTGTTTCTTTGTCTCGTATTCTCCTTTGCTACCTAAGCTTTCTCTTTTTCTGTTTCTGCGATGAAAACAACAGAGGTTCATTGAGTCTCCACTCAGCTAATCCGGTCAGGCTTCAGTTTCATCCTCTCTCCCCCCCCCCTTCAGTCTCTTTTGGTGGTTTCTCTTGGTAATTTGATTCTCACGTGTTTCCAACCATTCATTGCCAAATCTGAGATCTCAGAAAGTCCCTCCCCTCGAAGTCAATCCATCACCTCTCTGCCCCTCGGATCCAGATCCCCTCACCAAGCAATTTGCTTAGTCGCAGTTGGACAAGAGCTTTGTTTTGACGTTGGAGTTGTGCAAGATCTTGACAAAACCCCATGACCCAAGTTTTGTACTTCATATATCCAGGTATGTTCCAAATCTTCCTTTGTATTTCTGTAGCACACCCTTGTGTTGATCCATGGAATCAATTATCCGAAGACTGGAATTAGAACATAATAAATCATTAATGCTCTGTTCTTACAAAGTTTATTTGAGAACCCTGCTATTATAAATGTTTATAATCACTACCTATTACTGCCAAAGATTGAGAGGACTGGCATTATGACCCTATACAATCTATATGGAGTGAATGTTACCGGAGCCTACCCGTTTCAGTTGCTTCCTAAACAATCTCAAGTGCTAATTTGCCATATTTTTTTTGAACCTGAAGCGCTAGGAAGATCAACATTATAATCTTCTATCCAAGGAGAGGAGGTTACCAAATCCTTCCCACTCTTCTCTACATACCTTCTATGTGCCTCGAGTATTGTCAAGTACAAATCATTAAAGTCATGAAGTTTGTTCCCCCTTGCCAAAGTCTGAAGAGTATCGGCATTATGACCATAGCTCCAAGGAGTGTGGTTACCAAAACCTCCTCAAGCAAGCCATACCCGACCTTAACACTCCAATCATCCTCCTCATGGCAAGATCAAGCCATCATATCTCTAGGCTATATAAATCCTCTTAACGTCCCAATGCCATTTTAATAAGGAACATCTACCAAATTTCCGTTGTGTCCGCGAATGTGTTGTAAACTCACCTTGAGTTAGCTTGTGGTTTATTGCTTCATTGCTCAAATCTCCAATATAGCTTGGACATGTTTGTCTATTTACCTATCTTTTCTTTGGAAAACTTTTAACCCTTGTAACTTTGTTATCTTGGTTGATTAAATGAAAGTAAGAACATTTTGTCCAAAAAAACAAAAAAGTTTTCACTCGTTTATAAGCTCAAACATTTAAATAAATTCACTTTTATTTTCTGTGGATTTTGACATTTTAATAAAATACACTAGATATTCACCCGCGGTACACCGCGGGGCTATATTTTTATTTAAAAATACTAAATTTAGTTTATTTATTATATTAAATATATATGTAAATACTATTTTTTGTATTTTTTTAAATTTACTATAGTTTTACATAAATATATTATGTAGTGTATAATTTCCATTGTGCAAATGTAGTGTTTTATTATACAGTTAGGATATCCTTATTGTTCATTTAATTTAATTTTGTCAACAAATATACTGCTTTTGTGATTTTATATTTCGTTTACAATGTAGATATAATAGCATTTTAAATTATATTATATTCTCTTTTTATAATTATGTCACCCATCTTTTGGTATGATGTATGTATAAGTTTATTATTATGGGATTGTGTAGTTAGACTAAATATTAATAATAGAAAACAATAATTGAAATTAATTTGAAAATATATATTGTAAATAGTTAACAAAATACAAATAAGGAAAAAATTAAAATATATATGGATTTAATTTTTAAAAAATGATGAGATCTGTCTACAAACATCTACTTAATAAACAAAATTGCAAATATTTAATCCAAATAAAAATTGCTTTCCAAGCCCATATCCGATATATGTGTTAAGAGAGTCTCTATGAATCTCCATCCACAATAGATTTCCATTCTCTAAAATGATAAAATAGAGAATAGTAAGATTAAAATAAACAACAGAAAATTTAAAATTATTATAACCAAGATTCTTACAGTTGCGTTTGTGTGCTGAAACCAGCAACTAAAAATTATATAACCAAGAGAACAGAGAACGAAAGTGTGTTTTAGGTGTTTGGTGTTGTAAATGCAGTTTAGGTGTACGATATTTATAGGCTCGTCATTAGGGTGATAATGCGTTCGTCTCCACGCCAAAATATTTAAGTTAGCAACTAATTAGAGAGAAAATCTTCCTCATTTTTTTTATTTAGGAATATGATATCATTACGCATTTAAATCTGTTTCTTTTTTTCTTTCTTTTTTTTGGCAAACCCGCATTTAAATCAGTTTATTTGTTTAGATTTTGTACAGGTATTGGGGGAGAAGATCTTTGAAATAGTCAATTGAAATTGATTATGTTGAGTAATTAAATGAAAGTAGATATCAAATTTTAATTTTAGAAAAAAATAATTCTTTAATAGGAAATTAATTGAATCGTGGCTAGGTTGGTTCTAAAAATGGTGTAGTTAGAGGTTTTAGAGAGAGAGTATTTATTATTAGTTGTTAATTTGGAAAAGAAATTAATTTGTTTGGGAAAGTTGTTTCTAAAAAGCCTAGAGTTAGAGATTTTTGGGAAATGAATATAACAGTGTTTTAATTTTTTTTTTATAAATCCAAAATATTTATTATCGATGGCATACTTGTAAATATGTTTGAATTTCAGGATTTATATCATAATTGTCTCAAAAAATGTATATATAGATTGTTACTGATTTAAAATTCAAACAGTTACCAATTGTTCACCCCAGCCGTTCTCTTTTTGGCACAATCTCCGAGATTCTTTCTCCCGACAGCGTTGAATCTGATCGACGCCATTGGGAAGCTGCTTCTTTGTCTCGTGTTCTCCTTCGCTACCTAAGCTTGCTCTTTTTTTGTTTCTGCGAAGAACACAACGGAGGTTCATTGAGTCTCCACTCAGTTAATCCAGTTAGGCTTCAGTTTCATCTTCTCCCCCCCCCCCCCCNCCCCTCCGTCTCTTTTGGTGGTTTCTCTTGGTTATTTGATTCTCACGTGTTTCCAACCATTCATTGCCAAATCTGAGATATCAGAAAGTCCCTCCTCTCAAAGTCAATCCATCACCTCTCGGCTCCTCGGATCCAGATCCCCTCATCAAGCAGTTTGCTTGGTTGCAGTTGGACAAGAGCTCTGTTTTGATGTCGGAGTTGTGCAAGATCTTGACAAAACCCCATGACCCAAGTTTTGTACTTCATAAATCCAGGTATGTTCCAAATCTTCCTTTGTATTTTCGTAGCATACCCTTGTGTCGATCCATGGAATCAATTATCCGAAGACTGCAATTGGAACATAATCAATCATTTATGCTCTATTCTAACAAAGTTTATTGGAGAACCCTACCATTATAAACATTTATGATCACTACTTATGACTGCCAAAGATTGAAGTGGAATGGCATTATGACCCTATCTATATGGAGTGAATGTTACTGGAGCCTACCCATTTCAGTTTCTTCCTGAACTATCTCAAGTGCTAATTTGCAATATTTGTTCTGAACCTGAAGCTCTAGGATGATCGGCATTATAATCTTCTCTCCAAGGAGAGGACGTTACCAAAGCCTTCCCACTCTGCTCTACATACCTTCCATGTGCCTCGATTATTGTCAAGTAGAAATCATTAAAGTCATGAAGTTTGTTCCCCCTTTCCAAAGTCTGAAGAGTACCGGCATTATGACCATAGCTCCAAGGAGTGTGGTTACCAAAACCTCCTCAAGCAAGCCATACCCGACCTTAACCCTCCAATCATCCTCCTCATAGCAAGATCTAGCGGTGGGCATTCGGGTATCGGTTCGGGTTCGGTTCGGGTAATTTGGGTTTCGGGTAATTTGGGTTTATAATTTATAGAATCATATAGGTATTATAAAAAATTCAGTTCGGGTTTGGTTCGGGTTTTTCCGGGTTCGGGTCGGTTCGGATATTTTTTGGAATACCGAAATATATCTGATATGTTTTGGGTTCGGTTCAGTATAAATATTTTTTACCCATTTAGAACCGAAATACTCATATATTACTAAAAATACCCTATATATAAATTGAATAACTATATCAAATTTTATGAAGTTATAACTAAAAAATCATACCAAAATAACTAAACTAAAGTTAGAAACTAAAGACAAGCAAAACAAGCAAAAGAAAACATAATCCAAAAGTCTAATCCAAAACATAAACAAGTAGTAGAGTAGTAACATCCAAAATCAAATTCAAAAGTCTTATAAAAGCTAGAAGTAGGCATTGAGAAAATTGAAAGAAACAACAAGAATCAAAGAAGAGGTCGGTTGTATATGGTGAAGCATTGTAGGCGTCTTCAATGTGTTGAAGCATTGTATGCGTCTTCACTGTTTCCCTGTTTCAAAAGCAGATCAGATTGTTACTAAGTGTAGTAGTGTACTAACAAGTAACAAGCAACAAAAGATCTTGAAATTACCTTATATCCGATTATGATTCTAGCAATATCAAATAAAAAGTGTAATTGTGAATGCAATCTCAACTGATAAACACACATAAGGATTACATATGTGAATAATGATAAACAACATAGGTTCAGATATATATGGGTACTAATTGGGTATCGGTTTGGATCGGGTAATACCCAATACTCCAAAGTATTTACAATTAAGATCCAACTAATATATCGGGAAAGATCCATACCCGATCCGAACCGGGGTTTTTCGGTTCGATTCCAATATGGATATTTTGGGTCGGGTATTTTGTCCTGGCCTAGCAAGATAAAGCCATCAAATCTCTCGGCTATAGAAATCCTCTCAACGTCTCAAATCCATTTTAATAAGGACCATCTACCATATTTCCGTTGGATCCACGAATGTGGCGTAAACTCACCTTGAGTTAGTTTGTGGTTTAGTGATTCATTGCTCAAATCTCCAATACCTCTTGGACATGTTTACCGATTTACCTATCTTTGCTTTGGAAAACTTTTAACCCTTGTAATTTTGTTATCTTGGTTGATTAAATGAAAGTAAGAACAGTTTGTCCAAAAAACACGTTTTCACTCGTTTATAAGTTCAAACATTTAAATAAAATTCACTTTTATTGTTTGTGGATATTGACATTTTAATAAAATACATTGTTACTGATTTAATGTTGAAACAAGCCATTATGACAAAATAAATACATTAGATGCTATTTTGTTTCCAAAGATATCAAGCAACGATTATTTTAAGTTTTCAACATTTGGACTTATTTCATTACTTTTATTTAATATGTTTGAAAACACTGGAACCATGCTTCTGAATAAACTGATATATAAGAAAAACACACATTTTTTAAGATATAAGAAGAACACAATGGCTGCAAATTCTAGGCAACAAAATTTGCAACCATTGTGTTAGAGATACTTATACAAATATGCCATTTATATGTTCCATGAATTTCTTAAAGTGAGTAATTTTTCACCATTTGGAATTGTTTCAAACTGCCTCTTTGTTTGATATTTTAATATATAAAATATTGAAACTCATTTGGATAAAATGATATATGAAAACAAGTGATATTCTCTTTATTTCATTTTAAGAGATGTTTAAGTTTTTGCACACATATTAAAAAACATATAAATTTATTTAATTTACCCATTTTATAAATTTATTTAATTTACCCATTTTGACACAAAATCTCATCAACTAAAAACTAATTCAACCAGTAAGAAAATATACTTCAAAATATAAATGATCAAAAAATTCAAATACATTTAAACTTGAAAACATTAGTTTAAAATTAAGATAAACCTAAAAAACAACCTAAAACATCGCTTAAAAGAAAATAGAGATAATAAAACTTTAAGAAACTAATAAAACAAAAATGATTTGAAATTAGTGAGCAGAACATAAATTTATTATAAATGAATATATAAGAAAACACACATTTTCAAAAAATCTCTTTTTCTGTGTCATTTTTCAAAAATACCTCTTCATGTTGTCAATTTTCAAAAATACATATTTTTAATATACAAAATGACTAGATTTTAAACCATAAACCCTGAATACTAAACTATACCCCTTAAAACTCTACCCTAAATATAAAATAGAGAACTTATACCTAAACAAGAAAAAATTAAATTAATTTAACATATTGTATTTATGTAAAATAGGCAAAAATGAACATGTTTAAAAAAAAAGTTATTTTGAAACTGTATATCTCAAAATTTGCATTTCTAACAAATTCTCTTAAATGTTATTGTTTACTGATGAAAAAAGGGTAAAAAGTTACCAAACATTGAATTGGATATAAAAAAATATTATTTAATAATCACTAAAATTTCTTCAACGACTACAAATGTATTATATTTTTTAATCTAACGTAAGTTTCTGCTATAATAAAGCTAGTATGAATTGTTTTTTGCTCATTTTTATTTTATTTGTATATGTAGTCTCACACTTCTCTAACATACTCTACTGAATAAACAAAGTCATAAGACAAACACATGTTTCATGAGTTTTAAAAAAAAATTAATCTACATAAACAGCATAAAAAATTTTCGATTTTGGTGACTGTACATTCTTGTTGTACCTTTGGCTCAGACCACAATGACGACTTAGATTTAATACCGATCTTGAATTTCTCTGGCGGTGTCATAGTGTAACATCCGCTAACCAAACTATGAGTTTTGGGGATGGGTGTCGGTCGACACCAGCAATTTTTGGTTCGACCAGTTCGATTTAATTGTCGATTTGGGTCGGTTTGATTTAAGAAAAACCCTAAAACCGGGGTATTTAAGTGGGAAGTCAACCTAGGTCATGGCTTCAGTGTTATTTGCCCGCTTTCAGAGAGAAATAGAGAGTTAAAGAGGAGAAAAGTGTTCTTGAGGTTTTTGGAGAGTTTGTGAGATTTCTTGACTGTTTTTGAGAGATCTGTTCCTGTGAAGTGAAGATCCAGAGTTGGAGACGTGTTAGGATGATTGCTTGGGTGTTGGATTCGTCATTTTCGGTCAGAATCTTCCTACAAAGAGGTGAGTGCATGGCCATAGCTGATCTAAGTCTGAGATTTCCTTTTGTCTTGTTTGTTTTGTGTTGTTGTTGTGTTTTTCTTGCTGGATATGGTTGCTTTAGGGTTCCTACGGATTCATATGGCTTTGGAATTGAGTTTTGGACGGATTGGAGATGATGGGAAGCGAGATTTGACTCTCGGCTTCGATGTGGTTTGCGTCTGCAGAGTCAGTGTCGGTCGACACCATGGAGCAGCATCGATCGACACTTTGGGGTAGTGTCGGTCGACACCAATAGCCATTGTTGGTCGACACTTGGTTGGTGTTGGTCGACACTTGGTTGGTGTCGATTGACACCTCCCTTCCAGCGAAGACGATACTTGTTTCCTGGTTTATATGTCTTGATTGTTGATTATTTTTGACATTGGTATCTCAGTTGCTTGTGTGTATAGCCCACTAGATGGGAGGATTGCCTCACTGAGTGCTTATCAAATACTCATGCATCTCAATTTGTGTTTGTGGTGCAGGTAAAGGCAAAATGTGATCGTGGAATCAAAGCGATGAAGAGGAGGATGTTCTAGGGATTTGATTGGTTGTTGTCTGGTTTTGCTTGGTTGCTAGAGTTGAGTCATTAGAACGTGGTTTAGGTTGCTGGTCCTTTGATTCATGTTGTTTGGATTATTGGTTATTTATTGATTTAATGGTATTGTTATGTTATCCGTTGTTGTGTGATTGTGGTAAGGTGGCTAGTGGATATGTGACCACTAGTTTAGACTACTTTTATTATTATTTATTATTAAAAAAACGGGTCGGGTCGTTTCAGTTTGGTATCAGAGCCCTTACGGTTCTATGTTTGGGTTCACTGGGTTTTTGTTATTGATGTTGTGGATTTGCATGTTGTGATTGATTATGTGAGTTAGTCAGTTGTGAACACTCTTCGAGCCTATAGTGTGATTTCACGGTGAGTTTATGTTTTTGTGTTCTATTGAGTTTGTTGCTTAGCCCTCTGTTCATGGTAGTGCAGATGGTTAGAGGTGGTGTTGTTGGTGGTCGTAGACGCGGACGTGGTCGTGGTAGGTGCAGAGGCCCAATGGTTAGTGATACCGTGGTTCAGAGTGTGACAGTTGAGGGTGTCGGCGAGTCGCAGGGCTTCCAGGAGGGGTCCATGAGTATGGCCGGGGGTACTGCTAGGACTGTAGGTGCTGAGGGAGTCGGTGTGAGCGGTGTCGGTGCCGGGTTGGCTGGTGATGCTAGGGTTTTGGGTGTTGAGTCCCAACAGGTGGAGCCCCTGGAGGAGGCGTTGATCTTGCAGGCTTGTTGACACAGCTGTTGGAGCGGATACTAGGAGTGGTACCGGCTCAGACACAGGTAGTGCCGCCAGTGGCAGGGGAGGTGCAGCAGCCAGTGGCTGCGGATGTAGGAGTTCATTCTCGTTATGTCATTATGCTGAGGGAGATGAACTACATTGGTACTGTGAGGTTTTTGGGTGGTACTGATCTTATTGTTGCTGATGCGTGGAGGATGAGAGTGGAACGTAACTTCCAGTCTCTCAGATGTCCTGAGGAGTTTTGGGTGGACATAGGGGTCCACAACCTGATTGGTGAGGCTCAGTTTTGGTGGAGATCAGTGGCTACTAGGAGAGTGCAGAGGGAGATGTCTTGGGCTAACTTCGTCGAGGAGTTCAACCGCAAGTATTTTCCTATAGAGGCACTAGACCGGTTGGAGGTGCAGTTCCTTTAGCTATCTCAAGCGACTCGGTTAGTGCGGGAGCTGGACTTGGAGTTCAGTCGACTTATGATGTATGGGGGTCGGGCGATGGAGTATGAGGAGGCCCAGACCATGAGGTTTATGAGGGCCCTTCGTGATGATTTGAGGGTTCACTGTAGAGGGCGGAGCTATGCTACGCATGCAGAGCTGGTTGAGACTGCAGCAGAGATTGAGGAGGACATTCAGACACAATTAGTAACGGTTAGTCCAGCAGTTCAGCCTAGGAAGGCTCAGCATTCTGGAGGTTCTGGTATGGGCGGCAAGCCTGCGCAGAAAACCAAGAGAAAGTGGAAGGCTACGCAGAGGCCGAGTGGTGCATGGTGCTTCTGGTGTGGGAGCATGGATCACAAGGTGGCTAGCTGTCCCCAGAGGAGTGCTCCGACGACAGCAGTTCGTGTATGCTATCATTGCAGGGAGCCTGGATACATCAAATCCAAGTGTCCCAAGTTGCAGCAGATGGCAGTGGCAGAGTAATAATACAGTATCTAATAATAGGTCAATTACCGGTTTAGCTAATAATTGTCTCGGTTTATATAAAAAAAATATACCAGTTTGATGAAGCGCACATGCAAAAGGTTTGGATTGTGTTTGTTAGACGTTATACCAAATTACAATTTACAAACCAACGTTTGTTGCGTTCGATTTTATCAAATCTATATATACATTTTTGGAGACATTTATAAAATAAATCCTGAAGTTGGCACTTATTTACAGGCATGTCATTGACATTAAATACTTAATTTAATAAACAAATTAACTCTACTTATATTCGATTTTTTTATAGAAACTAAGCGTTTTAAAAGGTAACAAACATAGTTGTAAATGTATACAAATTTTATTTCCTTATTTTATAACGAGGTGAGTGAAGAGCTATTGTTCTTTAAAAATTTGCAAAACTGATTTGATAAAAAGTGACTTTTAGCCTTACATACTATATTTTACTTTCACGGGTTTCGTATGATAAGTTTTTGTGGATTAAAAATCTTTGAACATGTCTCGTGATCCGCCTAGCACGGCGAGTTTGGACTATAGAACCAACACTAAAACTATTAGTTTACTTCATATACTATAGATTTGTAGTCATAGTTTGGAAAATTAACTTATAAATTATTTAATATGAACTACAAAAATATTACACATACTAAAACACATTCTTAATATTTCAAAAAAAAAAATTGTATATACATAAAAATATACACTAACATACCATATATGCATATACCTCTGTTTAATTATAGAAAACAAAACTAAGTGTTTTAAAATTTATATTTTATCTAATAATAAATTTAATGTAATTAGGTTATAAATTGTATAAAACGTAAGAAGAAGAAAAAACATTCTAAACAAAATTATAAATTAGTTAGATAAAAATTAATTAATTAGAAATTTAAAAATTAAATAAATTAAAAATTATTATTTTAAATACAATAATATATAATTTAGTCCCACGGTATACCGCGGGTGAAAACTTAGTTTCAGTTAAATTTGGAATTTAGTTCGGCCATATAATTTATTTATCTTTACGAAGCTTGAGTCTAATATCTCTTTGGCTCTTAGAAAGTGGCATGTCTCGTAGAATTTCTATATATCTACCTTAGTCATCTCCCTATAGTAGATATGTACAAGGGTCTTAATGTAATTAATCACCTTTAGGTTTTACCTAATCTCTCTGTATAAATATGTGTAAACATTCTCATTATCAATATTACATTTATCCATTCCTTATATGGTACCTAGTAAAAAAAAATTTCGCCGCCTCTCTTCTTCGTTTTCACGTCTCTCGCCATGGCCACTACACCAGAAACAGTCAATAGCGACACTGAGTTTGTCACTGTTGCCCCAAACACCACGCCTCTTCTCAACCTCAATATGGCCAACATTACGAAACTTACCCATCTCAATTATATCATGTGGAAATTGCAGATCCATGTTCTTGTTGATGGACATGGCCTTGTTGGCCATCTTGACGGATCTGGTGAGATCCCCGCCGCGACGGTCACCACCAATGCTGTTGTCTCTCCCAATCCTGCTTTTGTTCAATGGCAGCGACAAGACAAGCTTCTTTACAGCGCTATTCTTGGTTCCATCTCCCCCACGGTTCAATCAACTCTTTCCCGGACCACCAGTGCTGCCGAGATCTGGCGTACCTTGGCTGATACGTATGCCAAACCTAGTCGAGCTCACTGTCGTGTACTGCGTGATCAATTGAAACTCTGGAAGAAAGGTACTCATACCATCGATGAGTACATGTAGGGCTTGACGACTCGTTTTGATACTCTCGCAAGTCTTGACAACCCGCTGGAGCATGAAACTCAAATCGAACACATCCTCGATGGTCTTCCTGATGAGTATCGTTCCATTGTTGATCAGATTGAGAGTCGTGACATGCCTCCAACCATAACGTACGTCCATGAACGTCTTCTCAATCAAGAGGCCAAGCTTCTCTCCAAGACGGCTGCACCTGTCATTCCGGTCACCGCCAATATTGCTGCCCACCGCTCCCGCAACAACTCCAACAACCACAACAACAACACCAACAACAATTATCGTCACAACAACAATAACACTCGAAGGCAATCCAATCCTTCTTATGGTGGCACCTCTTCGTCGTCTTCCTACGACACTCGCCGGTATAAAGGGAGGTGTCAGATCTGTAATGTCCAAGGTCATAGTGCTCGGTGGTGCTCGCAGTTCCAGTCGCGAACTGCACCAACTTACCCACCTACAAGAAGTCTGTTCCGTCCTTGGCAACCTCGTGACAATGTTGCTATGGGAACCTCCTACGATCCAAATCCGTGGCTTCTCGACAGTGGTGCAATGCACCACATGACCTCCGAGTTTGCTAACTTTTCTGTTCATGAACCGTATAGTGGTGGTGATGATGTCGTTGTTACGAATGGTTCACCCCTTCCCATCTCTCATACTGGTTTCACATTTCTCCCTTCTAACTTCCGCGACCTTCGTTTAGATGACATTTTATGTGTTCCCGATATACACAGAAATTTAGTTTCTGTCTATCGTTTGTGCAACACTAATCAAGTATCTGTGGAATTCTTTCCTGCTGCATTTCAGGTGAAGGATCTCAGTACGCGGGTTCCACTTCTACAAGGCAGAACTAGAGGGGAACTCTATGAATGGCCAGTCTCACCAAAAAAAGTCATGGCCTTATCAACCTCTACAACTTGGCGTGCTTCTCTACCCGTCTGGCATTCTCGTTTGGGCCATCCGTCTTGTTCAGATTGTTGTCTCAATAAAAGTCATAAACTCCCATTTTCACAAAACACCATTTGCTCTTCTCGACCTCTTGAATATCTATACTCCGATGTTTGGACATCACCCATTTTATCCCATGACAACTACAAATACTATCTTTTAATTGTTGATCATTTCACTCGCTATACTTGGCTTTACCCCCTCAAACGCAAATCTTATGTAAAAGAGGTTTTTGTCATGTTTAAGTCACTTGTTGAAAATCGGTTTAATCATAAGATTGGTACTTTGTTCACGGACAATAGGGGTGAGTTCATTGCGTTGCGTGGTTTCCTTGCGAGTCATGGCATATCTCATTTGACGTCTCCATCACATATGCCAGAACATAATGGTATGGCCGAACGCAAGCATCGACATGTCGTCGAAACTGGTCTTACGCTGCTTTCACCACCACTGTCTATCTGATCAATCGGATGCTCACGCCCGTACTTGACCAGCAGTCCCCGTTCTCTATGTTGTTCAAGACTGCACCGAATATGGCCAAACTGAAGATCTTTGGTTGTTCATGTTTCCCGTGGCTACGACCGTACACCTCTCACAAGCTTCAAAGTAGGTCCCAGCGCTGTGTGTTTCTTGGTTACTCACTTACACAAAGTGCATATTTCTGTCTTCATCCCCCTACTGGCCGCATATACACTTCGAGACATGTCCAGTTTGATGAGACTTGTTTTCCGTTTGCTGATCATGGGAAGGTAATTGTGGCTCCTGAGTGTTCTTCATCGGTTGGCATGCAACCTCTGGTATCCGTGGTTCCTGTTCTTCCGTTATCGTTGCCAACGTCTAGTGGAACCCCGTACTCAGCCCTTCACCCACGGCCTCCGTCTCCATCTATCTCCGCTCCGTCGCAGCCTCAGGTAAGTCCACTGAACCCTCAACCCCCTTCTTCTTCTTCTTCTCCCGTCACTGAGCCCACTGCTCCTCGAAATGGGACTACCAACCCGGCCCAACCAAATAATGTGTCTAATGAGCCCACTGCTCCAAAACAGAATGAACTGCGACCTACGGTTCAGCCTAGTCCGTTGTTTTTAACCACCACTCCTCCCGAGCTTCCTCGCTCACAAACTCTAGTTGCGCCTCAACCCCAACGACCACAAATTCCTATCCCGGCTGAGCCACCACAAAATGTCCACAAAATGAAAACACGGGCCAAAAACAATATCTCCAAACCAAAACAAAAGTTGAATCTTCTTGTTGCAGGTCCTAATCCATCCCGTGAGCCCCGTACTGCTGCTCAGGCTCTCAAAGATGAACGGTGGCGCCCCTCTATGTCCTCTGAGTACAATGCTCAAATGGCTAATCATTCATAGGATTTGGTTCCTCCACACCCGACTCAAAATGTAATCGGCAATCGTTGGGTTTTCACCACCAAGTATCATCCAAATGGTGAGTTGAACCGCTACAAGTCTCGAATGGTTGCTAAAGGTTTTCATCAACGCCAAGGGATTGATTATGCTGAGACCTTCAGTCCCGTGATCAAGTCAACAACGATCCGTTTGGTTTTGGATATTGCGGTTGCACATTCTTGGAAAATCAAGCAACTAGACGTTAATAATGCCTTCTTACAAGGTGAACTCAAGGAGGAGGTTTATATGGCCCAAACAGAAGGTTTTGTGGATCCTGACAAGCCGGATTACGTATGTCGTCTCCGTAAGCCAATCTATGGTCTAAAGCAAGCTCCGCGTGCCTGTTACTTGTCTCTCAAGAATCATCTTCTTCACACATGTTTTACTAATTCCCATGCCGATACGTCGTTGTTTGTTAAGAAATGTGGGTCTTCGTTTGTGTATGTGCTTGTGTATGTTGATGATATTCTCGTCACCGGTAGTTACTTTGTCCTTGTTGTTCAAACGCTTGCTTCCTTTGCTGATCGGTTCTCTATCAAAGACCCTACTGATCTCACATATTTTCTGGGCATTGAAGCTACACGAACCAAAGCAGGACTTCATTTGAAGCAACGCAAGTATATTGTTGACTTTTTAGCGAAGAACAACAAGCACAATGCAAAACCGGTCGCAACGCAAATCGCTACTTCTCCCAAACTTACTAAACATGGCGGTACGATCCTCGGTGATCCCACTCAATATCGGTCTGTTGTAGGCAGTCTTCAGTATCTCTCCTTTACTCGACCTGATATCTCCTACGCCGTCAATCGTCTCTCCCAGTTTATGCATGCGCCGACCACTGATCACTGGCAAGCCGCTAAACGGGTACTTCGTTATCTCGTAGGAACGCAAACTCATGGTATTTTTCTTCGTGCACCATCCCCTATGGCTCTCAATGCTTTTTCTGATGCTGATTGGGCTGGTGATGTCGATGATTATGTCTCTACTAATGCTTATGTGATCTATCTTGGTCATAATCCTATCTCCTGGAGCTCTAAGAAGCAACGCGGTGTTACTCGCTCATCAACAGAGGCGGAATACCGGGCTGTTGCCAACACCGCTTCTGAGCTTCGGTGGCTATGCTCACTCCTCACCGAACTTGGTGTTACACTTCGCTCCCCTCCGGTCATATACTGCGACAACATTGGCGTAACTTACCTTTGTGCTAATCCTCTCTTTCACTCTAGGAGTGAAAGACATTGCACTTGATTATCACTTCACACGAGATCACATTCAAAATGGCATGCTCCGCGTTCTTCATCTCTCGACCAAATACCAGCTTGCTGATGCTCTAACTAAGCCTCTTCCTCGCCAACAATTTCTCACTGCTTGTTCCAAGATTGGTGTCACAAGAGTTCCTCCATCTTGCGGGAGTGTATAGGAGTAGATATGTATAAAGGTCTTAATGTAATTAATCAGCTTTAGGTTTTACCTAATCTTTCTGTATAAATATGTCTAAACATTCTCATTATCAATATTACATTTATCCATTCCTTATACTCCCTTCATGCGCTCGAGCCCTATGGTGATCAGAGATGGTACAAAATATGGTTTTACACCAAAAATAGTAGTAAACTGTAAGGTGTGACAAATCATAATAATTTATATTAATGAATGGCCCATTGATTTACTTGCTACCTCTAATTGGTGGTTTATATAAAAATGTTTTACGAACTTATAATGCAGACGATAGGGGTCAATAAATTGATCAGCGTAGCATACATGCATTTTTCCTATTGTTTAGAATACCAGATTCAATGCAAGTCTCTCCTAAAATCTTTCTTAGCAATGATTTCCCGATTACGATCTTTTAGCTAGATATTCTTATTAATTATGATATGTGTGACATGGAAAACAGTTTCATCTGATTTTTAAAAATAGTCACAATTTCACAATTATTCAACCAAAAGTAGTATTACACCACTTTATTTCGATTTTCTACGTTCACTTCGGTCTGGATCTGTAATAAGTTATAATTCTAGAAAAGGTCATCGTATTAATTTTGAAAATGAAATGATTCTTTCAATATTTATTTAATCATGCTTCGTTAATAAACTACGTATCATTTTGTGGGATTCTATGGATTTCACAAGATCATGCTGGCCAAGTTAAGCTTCATAGGCTCCTAGCAGTTTCGTGATGCTTTCAAGTTTCACCCCTGTGGACCGTACTCGAGTTGCTGTGGAGTTTATGGACACTCAGCTCAGGAGCATGGAAGATGTTCAAATTGCTCTGGATAATTACCTAATGTTGAACGGTAATTACGATGGGCGTTGATGCCATTACACAACCTAGGGAGTAGCCAAGATTTTATATTAAAAATATAGAATCAGGCGTATATTTTATAAGAAAGAAAAAAAATTATAAGAAGAATGATTTGTGGACCAAATTTTGTGCCCATATTTAAACAAATTGTCCGGACAAACGTACAGACTACAGAGGATGCCTAGACGAGTAAGAATTAGATGATTTTTAAACTAATCTTGTATATGTGATTTAAATTTTTAAGTAACAGCGACAATTCTATTATATGCGATTGGGTCATGTGATCAGAATTAAATTCTTCAGTTCAGTAGTGCTAGAAAACAAACAATTTAAATTGTACTTGTCATTCAAATTAAAATAATATGATGACTCAATAAAAGGCTCTAAAGTAGTTGAAAAGTACATGAGTCCAATGTACAAAAAGGTCTTGTCACGAGTCTCACGACTCTACAAATAGACCACAAATCAGAGTACTTCAAACCTTGAGCTCCCTCCTCTCTCTCTTTTTCTCTTTCCCCCTAAACAAAATTCTCAGAAAACAATATGGAAGAGACAGCACTGACAAAAGATCAGATCACTGAGTTCAAAGAAGCCTTTTGTCTCTTCGACAAAGACGGCGACGGTTCTCTCTCTTTTTCTCTAACATGTTCATAGAATAATATACTTAAGAAGAGTGATATATATATCTGTTGTGTGACATTTTTACTTATCACCTATTTCTTTTGGAATCTAATAGGTTGTATAACGGTGGAAGAACTTGCAACGGTGATCCGTTCTTTGGATCAGAATCCCACAGAACAAGAACTTCAAGAAATCATCACTGAGATTGACTCTGATGGCAATGGTACCATTGAATTTGCTGAGTTTCTCAACCTCATGGACAAGAAACTTCAGGTTCCTCTCTCTCTTGATCTCTTTATGTATTACATGCTAAATAGTTTTCTTTAGGAATATACACTTTTACAATTAATTACATCAAATGAACTATATATTGTTTTTTATTAGAGACAAAAAAAAAAAGAACTATATATTGTTTTTAAATCATTGCCTCATTCATTATGCTTACGTCCTCTAGTTTGCTAATTAACTTTTTTTTTTACTATTACCGAGATATTCAATTTTGTATCACAGCAAGTTTTTCTTTCTTTCTATGTTTTTACTTGTTCTCTACAGAAAAAAAAAGATTTCTTGTAAAGATCTGTGTTTATTAAACAAAGACATTGTTTATATTATGTTACAATTAGTTGTGTAGTGTTAATTTGTTGTCGTGATCATGTGATGGTATAGGAAAATGATGTTGAGGAAGAGCTGAAAGAAGCTTTCAAAGTCTTTGACAAAGACCAAAATGGTTACATCTCTGCCAGCGAGGTCTCTGACTTTTACTCTTTCTTTCGTTTTTTTAAAAAATTATTTCTAGTTTGGTATTTAAAAACTTATGCGGAGAAAAGAACTTATAATATAACAAATTAGTTCGATGTATCATGCATCAAGCCTAACATGAATACTGGATTGCGTTTTTGTACAACGTTCTCCAATAATACCATGTACGGTCTAAAACTGTGTTTTGATTTGCTTATAAATGATTAGAGCTACAATTATATATATATATATATATATATATATATATTTTGTGTCTACTAAATCCTTCCTAAATTTGAATCATTGTCGAATTTAAATACGGTTCATGAACCAATTTCATAAATGTCTTCTCTTTTTTTTTGGTAAAATCATAAATGTCTTCTCTGCTAAAATGGTACATGCTCTATATCTCTATAAAGTGTCAAATCCAGGCTAAGCATACCAATAATGGTATTTGTAGAAACCACTTGATATCAATTAATTCTGCATTAACTAGAAAACCGAGAAATCCAGCTAAAACACACTTTGATATATTTAGAATCAATATGACAAAAATCAGACAACAAAGCCAGACAATCTTCCAATTTAAAGAGATCCATTGTTGTTGTCTCATTAATGTTCTAAACATTTTTTTAACAAGACATGGATATTTATTTATTTCAGTTTATCCTTTCGAAAGTCTGTTTTCCAGTCGTGAAGGCTTAGAGCTAGCTGGCATTGTGAATCTATTAGAGAAGAACAGGAGGAACAAAAAAAATAAATAATAGAAAGTAGTTAGATAGATTAAAATGTGTATGATTCTATTGGTGCACTGGACAAGAGGGCACATGTTTTACCTAGTTTAATTAAATATCTACACATTAATCAACATCCTCAAAGTTACATTAATGCGTATACTTTTTTTTTTGTAAACAAGCACATTTTTGCATGCACATATAAACTAAGTATTAAAAAAAATCAATTTTTTTGTGTTCAAGATTTTTCTTAATAGATCAGAAAATAATATTCATGTTAGGCTTGACCGAGCCATACCGCTCTTATCGACACACGTACTTTTGATTTATTCTTGGTCGATCGATGGTGCCACATTTGAGATGTATATTAATGTGAAAAGTTGTGTTATTGCAGTTGAGTCATGTAATGATAAATCTAGGGGAAAAGCTAACAGATGAAGAAGTTGAACAAATGATAAAGGAGGCAGATTTGGATGGTGATGGCCAAGTCAATTATGATGAATTTGTCAAGATGATGATCAACATTGGTTAATTTTTTTTAATTCTCTTAATTATATAAGCCAATGATCCTTAATTAATTACCTTGTTAGTTTTTTCTTCATTTTTTTGTCAAAGTGATTTAATTACCTTGTTGGTTTGAACTCCTTCGTGTTTACAATATTTCAACAAATTCCATTGTTCTACATTCCATTGAAGTTTTCAGATCCACTTATTGTTACATCGCTGTTACTATACATTTTTCTGTTTTATTTTAGAAATTTAATTAGCAAATTCTCCTTCTCACATCTTTGGTAGACTAATTAAAAAATAAAATCACATAGTTTTATGATAGACTAATTTATAAATATAGAATATGTTCTAATATAAACACATGATATTTAATAATAATATATGTTGTATCAATTTGTTTTTCTTTGTTTAAATCATCATTTTGAAGTAAAACATAAGCTCAAAATAATTACAATTGATTATATAAGATATATCACTTACATACTCAAATAATTTAAATTAGCATTTAATATTCTACATGTTACACAGTTTGGCCGTTTTTAAAACGTAGGTACTAAAAAAACAAATAAACAAAATTGACCATAACTTAGTCTATCAATACAATTTGCAATAACTAATGAATTGAATGAAAAAAACAAATGTATATGAAAACACATAATATTCAATAATAATATACTCCCTTTGTATCACTAATTTTCAAGGATTTTTTCATGTATTACAAAGATTGATTTTCTATAATTTTTTTTATCAATTAATATTATAAAATTGTGAATTTCACGAAACAATAATTGTAAATTTTATAATTTGATGAATTACTATTGGTTAATAGTTATGAAAATATGTTATTAAGAATAAATAACTTATTTATAGCTAAATATTAAATATTTTTTTAATTTATGTGAAAATCCTAGAAATTTTTTTTTTTTATATATACAAAAAGGAGTATGTTGTATCTATTTTTTTGGTTCAAATCGTCATTTTAAAGTAAAACTTAAGCATCAGCCAATTGGGAATCTCAGGGATTTATGGTCGAAACATCGGCCAGATTTTTTATTTCTTATGGAAACGAAACAACCTACTGTTTTTTTGGAAAATTTCCTTGGTCACTTCGGATATAAGAATTTGAAGACAATTGATCCTATTGGTTGTAGTGGTGGTTTGGCTCTTTTTTATAATAAAGATGATTTTCAGGCTTCAATTTTATTTGAGTCTAACAGACTAATTGACGTTGAAGCAGTTTTTAAAGGACATATTATTAACTTGACTTTTGTGTATGGTGACCCTGTTCCAAAGAACCGCGATTTGGTGTGGGAACGCCTATTACTGATTGCTTCATCTCGGTCCTCTCCCTGGTTTATTGTTGGTGATTTTAATGAATTGACGAGGAATCATGAAAAATGAGGAGGAAAGCTTCGTCATCCGGCGTCGTTTCTTTCTTTTAATGGAATGATTCGGGATTGTGCTTTTTTGGAATTTCATTATCTAGGTAATTGGTTGGATAGGGCTTTAGGTAATGACGATTGACATGAACTATTTCCTGATACAGTTACGGAATATTTGCCTATGATCGCCTCAGATTATACGCCTCTTGTGGTTAACATTGGCGCGAAAAGACCACGGGGAAGAAGGAGTTTCATGTTTGATCGTCATTGGGTTGGTAAGGAGGGTTTGATGGATGCGATCTCGTCGGGTTGGGGTGGGGACCTAGCACCAGGATCTCCTAATTTTGTGGATAAAATTGTGAACTGTCGCAGGCCGATTTCTCACTGGCGCAAATCACATGTCCCCTTTGGTAGGGATACCATCGAAAATTTAAAGAGGCAATTGGCTGAGGCACAAGCAGTGGATTTAACTCCCCCATATGTCATCACGGATTTAAATAGTCGTTTACGGGAGGCTTATAGGGATGAAGAGGTTTACTGGTATCAGAAGAGTCGGAGCAAGTGGATGAGGATAGGAGATAAAAATTCTAAATATTTTCATGCCCAAACAAAGCAGAGGTGGGCCCGCAATCGGATCACAAGTCTTTTTGACAAAAATAATGTTTGGTCAACAGAAGATGCTGATATTTGTAATACAGCGGTGACGTATTTTGAGGAAGCATTAAGGGAGGTCAATTGTATAATTACAGATGAGGATAATGGACGACTAACAGAACCTGATGCTGAGGTAAAAGAGGCTTTATTTATGATGTATCCGGATAAAGCCCTTGTCCCTGATGGGATGACAGCTTTGTTCTTCCAAAAAGCATGGAATGTTGTTAAAACGGACCTAGGGTCATTGGTAAATAGGTTCTTCGAGGAGGGTGTTTTTGAAAAGAGTTTAAATAGGACACATATTTGCCTTATTCCTAAAGTGGCTAAGCCAACCCGGATGGTAGATTTAAGTCCTATTATTTTCTGCAATGTGGGTTATAAGATTATTTCTAAAGTTTTATGTCAGCGGCTTAAGAGGGTCTTACCGGTTCTTATCTCTGAGACTCAATCGGCTTTTGTCCCAGGACGGTTAACCTCGGATAATATCCTGATTCCTCAAGAGATGTTTCACGGGTTACATACTAACTCGTTGTGTAAAGGGAAATTTATGGCGATAAAGACCGATATGAGTAAGGCGTATGATAGGGTTGAGTGGACCTTTGTTGAGGCACTAATGCGAAAAATGGGGTTTGCGGAAACATGGATTGCTTGGATTATGTTCTGTGTCACTTCGGTTGAGTATAAAGTTCTTTTGAATGGCCAACCAAATCGGTTGATAGTCCCGGAGAGAGGTCTACGACAGGGGGATCCTTTGTCCCCTTACTTGTTTATATTGTGTACGGAAGTTTTGATTGCCAATATACGGAAAGCGGAGAGGGAAAAACTAATCACAGGGATACAAGTGGCAAATAAGTGTCCGCTAATAACGCATTTGTTGTTCGCCGATGATAGTCTTTTCTTCTGTAAGGTTGACAAGGACCAATGTAAGGCCATTTTGGATATTTTAAAACAGTATGAGTCGATTTCGGGCAGCAAATAAATTTTGCCAAATCTTCGCTACAATTTGGTCATAAGGTCGATGAGGACAAAAAGGCGGAGATGCAAGGGGTTCTAGGGATTACAAATTTGGGTGGTATGGGATCTTATCTCGATTTACCAGAAAGTTTGGGTGGGGCTAAAATGAAGGTTTTTGCCTTTGTTTGGGATAGGATGCAGAGTCGAACGAATGGTTGGACAGCAAAATTGCTTTCAAAAGGGGGAAGGGAAGTGATGATACAGTCTGTGGCGACTGCAGTTCCGACGTTTGTGATGTCATGTTTCCGGTTACCGAAGACAATTACATCCAAACTCACTAGTGCAGTGGCAAATTTTTGGTGGAGTTCCAATGGCCAGACGAGAGGCATGCATTGGTTAGCTTGGGATAGGTTGTGTGTTAGTAAGCAATTGGGGGTGGCTAGGATTCAGGAATGTTGATGATTTTAACTCGGCTTTGTTGGCTAAACAATTGTGGCGACTGCTTGAGGTTCCAGACTTCCTGTTTGCCAGGGTTTTTAAAAGTAGGTACTATAGGAATACACACCCACTGGATCCAATTCGGTCTTATTCTCCATCGTATGGGTGGAGGAGTTTTTGTTCTGCTCGCTCTCTGGTAAACAAAGGACTTATTATAAGGGTTGGCACGGGAGATTCCATCTCAGTATGGACTGACCCCTGGATATCGGCTCAATTCCCGAGACCAGCATTATGCAAGGGTCCTTTTAAGGATCCCAATCTCCAATTGACTCACTTAATTGATCGTCGAACAAATACTTGGCGTATAGACATGCTCAACGAGTATTTTGATCCCCTGGATGTCGCTTTGATAAGGGCATTACCTTTAGGAAGCATTCAAAGGGAAGACCAGTTAGGTTGGCATTATACGAAAAATGGAAAATACCCCTGTGGAGAGTGAGTGTAGTGAACCTCACCAAGGGGTAAATTTTTAAATAAAAACCCCTGGCCAAAGGACCTGGTAAGGACATGAAAAGAAGGTGAGGAAGGAAGGTCGAAGAATTACGGAAGAAGTGTCCGAGAAATTCTGAACAAACCGAGAGATGGCCATCTTCTCTTCCTTAGAGTCTTCTCTTCCTTTGTGTTCTAGGTTGAACCTTTTCCAAGCCGTATAGTGGAATAGTGAGCGTTGAGTTTGGCGGAGCAAGTTGGGTTGGTGGCTGGAAGCAAGTTCGTGTTCGAGAGAGTTGGCCAAGACCAAGCGCACGAAGGAGAAGAAGAGAATTGAAGCAAGACGCATTAGAAAGAGGACCAAGGGAGTTCAAGGGAAATCAAAGAAGGGAATCAAGGAGAAAATCAACTAAGCACGAGCAAGAGGGTGCAAGAAAATAATGAATGGCGAAGAAGGTGAAGCAAATTTTATGCTCTATGACAGAAACCAGTAAGGATCTATCAAATCAAACCTGGTGGATGAGCAAAGAAGGCGTCAAAGTGTGGAAGACATGGATGGCGAAGGAGATAAAGCATTATGGTGCTAAGTGGCGAGATAAGTGAGGTTTATCCAACCAAACCTCATAAGCGAAGGAGTTAGATGAAGTGTGGGAGACGACCAAGGAGTTTGGAGATGGAGACAAACAATGAAGTTGAAGAAGTCGATTGGTAGGAACCAAGATTATGTGATCAAGTCCAATGATCAAAATAAATCAAGTATATGGAAGTTACAATATATGGAGATGAGACCAAGTAGGTCGGAGAAGGCATTACATCGAACTAGTGGCGTGGAGACTAAAAGAACCAGAGAAGAGTTTTTATCGGACCAAGGTGTGGAGACCAAGAGAACCGAAGGAGTAAAGTTGTATGGAGTGCAAAACCAATGAAGGTGGAGAAGTCGTTAGCTTCTATCAAGATCATTTGATCAAGTCTAATGATTAAATCAACCAAAGACATGGAGGTTATGAGATAAGAAGAGGGAAACCAAGAAGGACCGGAGGAGAAGCTATGTGAAATTCGAAGCTAAAAGAGTTAGAGAAGTTAAAGTCTTGTGGAATATGAAACCAAAGGAGTTGAAGAAGTTGAAATCCTAAGGAGCGCGAAGCTAAAGGAATCGGAGAAGTAAAAAGGAATGCGAGGTTAAAGGAGCCGGAGGAGCCGAAGAAGCAAAATTTTGTTGTCAATATGGCCAACAGATGAGAGAATGCGAAGTCGTATGATGAGCATATCAAGATGGTGGAGTGAACCAGGCTATAAGTCAAAGGAAAAGAGAAGAGTCAAGAAAAAGCTGAAGAAAGAGAAACATTGAGCTAAGGAGTCTAAAGGAGTAGACATGTCGTGGTACATCAAGGAAGCAACCTTAGTACCAGAAGAAGTTAAAGTGTGGAGAACTAGACGGATGCTGGAAATGAAGAAGCTTTCCCGATAGCGCTAGCCAATGGCGCGAATGGAGCAAGTGATTAATGAAGTAGACCTTGTCATCAAGATATCCAAGGAATAAAGGAAGNCGAGAGATGGCCGATGGTACCATGTACCATGTACCATGTACCGTACCGGACGTACGCGGACGACCGGACGTACCAGACGAACGCCAAAGGGGCAAGAACATGTACGGACGTGAAGCAAGCGTGGGAAGGAACCCACTAAGGAGGGTGAATTATTTATTCAAAATGGAGTTGGTGGAATCTCCACTAAGTNAATGAAGAAGCTTTCCCGATAGCGCTAGCCAATGGCGCGAATGGAGCAAGTGATTAATGAAGTAGACCTTGTCATCAAGATATCCAAGGAATAAAGGAAGAAGGTCAATTAATGTTGTGAAGAACGACCAAAGATCGAACAAGTCAAGAAGACTTGTAATGACCAAGGCAAGTAGAGGAAGTTCAGTCTTCCAGGAGTATTTCAATGGAGGTATTAATGTGATGGTGATCACAGTGATAGCAGGATGAAGACGCAGATAACAAGAAGCGTCAACATCACAAGAAAAGAAGGAGAAGACCTTAGAATTCGAGGACGAATTCTTATAAGGNTTTAAGTGGGATTTTCTACTAAGAATTAATTTAATCAAAGTGGAGGAAGTGGAGTTAGAGGAGAATTAAACAAAGCAAAGTGGAGTTAGTGGAAGATTAAACAAGTCTTGGTGGCCAAGTGTTAATGTCATTTTCGCACAAGTGTAGAAAACATGCACTAAGAAGATAAAATGCACCTCATGCATTGGTCAACTCCACCGCCCAAACTCTCATCAATCCACTATAAATAGAGGCTTAGGGAATCCATTTTCGTTCCTTTTCTCTCTTAGTCCAAAAAATAAGAAAGTTAGAGAGAAGTTAGAGAGTTAAAGAAAGAGCTATGGAAAGAGCGAGAGAGAGAGTTCTTCCTTTGAGTCTTCTCTTCCGCAAGTTTGCAGCTGCGTCTGCTTAGAAACTGTTCTCTTCCGCGTCGCAAGCTAGGACTAGAAGTTGTTAGATCGATTCTTTCAAGCCAAGTCCAGGTGAGTTTCAATGCATGTGATATGGCACATGATAGGTGGGGTTTTTAATTGTTTTTCTTAGGATTTACGGTTTAAATCTAGGCATTTTCGTGGGTGTTGGGATAGATTCGATTCTTTTCTTCTAGATTGAGTTCTAGATAGATAAGTCTCGTTTTCTTGTTTCCTTGCATGTTGGTGTGAGGTTGTGTTTAGCACTTAGTCTCTAGATTTATTTCTAGTCTCTTTGTTGCTTGTTGTTGTGGTTGCATGTTTGCTTGTGTGCATTGCATGTTAGTTTGGTTGTTGCATGTGGCTTGTGTGCCTTGCATGTTGTTGTTGTTGCATGTAGCTTGTGTGCTTTGCAGATTTGTTTGGTTGTGTGTATGAGAAGAATTCCCCAAGACCGTAATCGGGGCGGATTACGAAGACTCGGAGAGACGGGATTGCAGCCTGGGGCCGAGTATACACGACGGTGTATTCGAGTGCACCTGTTGAGAGGGACTCGCATGTGATGTTCTATGCTTGCGTGCCTTTGTGGTTGTGAGTATAGGTGTTCACGGGTATGGGGGAAGTGACGAAGCGATGAAATGGTGGAGCAAAGGAGTGAAGGGCCCTTGAAGACGAAGAAGAGTTGTTAGCTTCCGTATGCGTATACTGTGATAGTAAACTTGGAGTTTGCTTGACTAACTTGCATATTATCTTGCTTGTTTTTCTTGCATTTGTCTTGCATGTTGCATTGGAGTGTTGCATGTAGTTGTTGCTTTAGCTTGCTTGTTGCGTGTTGCTTGCTGGGGTTGGGGTTGGGTTTGGTTTCTTGTTAGGTTTCCGAACTCACTGAGTGTTAGCACTCAAGACTCCATATTTGTTTTGCAGGTAACCTTAGTGGGGAAAGCCTTAGGGGAAGCTCAGGACGTTAGGCCAGCCGGTGTAGAATTGCGTTGCCTTTGCAAGTCATTTTTGTAAAATTTAATTTGTTGTATTTTGGCCTTAGGCCTGGCGCCATTTTCGTATTAATGTTTTATGAACTCATTTTATAAAGTAATTGAAGTTGAAAGTTATTTTTATTTAAGTCGTGTGGTCTCGTTTGGTTCAACGCACCAGGCCGCAAGGGTTGCAAAGCCTAAGTAGTCTCGGTTGCGGGTGGAATTGTGCTAGGGAGGATCGGTTGGGAAGTCTGCAGTTTCCATCCCTCAACTGGACCACCTCGGTGCAGTTCCCATAGTGGCGTTCCGTGGCTGTCTGTGGCCTGCGTGGTCATAGGACGGTTCGGGAGCGTTACAACGGTGGTATCAGAGCATGGTTATGATGCTCGTGGAACACATGTTTTCAAATGTTTTATCGAGTAAATGAGTCGCAAAGGCAATTTTAGGAAACCGGTACGTCCTTGTGCATTCTAGGTAGTGGGGATTTAGGACTTACCCTTGGATGCTGGTGCAGATGTCAGATCAGGGAGGTCAAGAGGGATGGTCGTGGGGTGATTCAAGAGCTGATGGAGAAGAGTGGCGAGGCTCACCGGAGGGTGAACAATTTAATGATGGAGGAGAATGGCAAGACTCATTGGAGTGTCATCAATATGATGCCAAAGAGGAAGGACAAGAACCGTTGAAGAATGATTTGTGTGATAATGGAGAACAAAGGGAAGATGACCCACATGGTGTCGAGAGAGACAAAACCAAGAGAGAATGACGAGCGAGCGACAGGAAGGTTGAGTTTCGAAAGAAGTAAGTCGCAAGAATCCTTATACTGATCAAGTTTTGGAGCAAGATCAAGATACATGAGAGAAAGGAAGTTTGGTGCTCACAAGGAAGGAGATTGGTGTTGTCCGTGGGATAAAAATCCTGTTCGACAGACATCAAGTTTTGGTCAAAGACCATTTGGAGTACGATCTACAAATCATGAATCATATGAGCAAAGGAGGGTGCCACCAAAGCAAATGAATGTACCCGAGAAGCCAAAACAAGGGAGTATACCCGGAGAGATAAGACAAATGAGCGCGCGCGAAGAGCCAAGACGTCCAGAGATTGGAGCAAGAGACCCTGTGATAGTTGTGTTGCAAGAGATGCTAGAATTTATGCGGTAACAACAAGTGTCAAGCCCAAGTACATCAGAGTCCCCCAGCGTTCTAAGGATTGTGGCAATCATGAGACATTTGAGAACTAAGTATTTTTGAGGAGGAACAAGCATGTTCGAAGCAGAAAAATGGCTGCAAAACTTGTAGAGGAATTTCGATGTAATTCCATGTCAAGAAGATTACAAGAAAGATATTTCCGAGCAATACTTGAAGAGCGATGCAAGCGATTGGTGGACCAGTGTGAAGAAACACTATGGTTAAAGGAATCCAACATGGATGGATTTTCGAAGGGAGTTCGAACGGAAATATTTTCTACCGGAGGCCGGAGATAAATTGGAGACCGAGTTCATGCACTTAGAAGAAGGCGTGAGGAGCGTTCGAGAGTTGGGATCAATTTTTTTTTTTTACTCGACTACAAAGACATTCGGAGGAGACTAATGTCTGTAACTTACCAGCAAATCGATGAGTCGGTTAAAGGAGCTATGAACGTGGAGAAAAGATTGGGAAGGGAGAAGAAAGCTATACGCCAGGACCATGGGAGGAGCAAGGCAAAGATGATGCCAAGTGTTGGCACAAATCGGAGGAGGAGACTATCCGACCAAGGAGGTCGTAGTGCAAACTCAAAGAAGAGAAGAGGAGTTATATGTCACTCATGTGGGGAGTGAGGCCATTATTTTTGTGAGTGTTCAAAAGGAGGAAAGAGCCATCTGCCAGTTCCATCTCACATCATATGTTTAAACTGTGGCGAGAGTGGCCATTACATGGCAGCCTGCCCACTAACCAATGCCGAGAAGCGGTGCAAGAAGCAAGAGATCCCCCACTGACCAGTCCCAAAGGAGAGCAACCGTTGAAGCAGCAAGTAGGAAGGGTTTGTGTGTATCCTTACCATTAGGTAGTTAACCCTTAGACCTTCAGAACCGTGTGGCGATCGGGAAGGTAAGTATGGGCGCTAACTCCCTCTTTGTGTGTTTGTGTGTTTGTTTGTTTGGTGTTTGTTTGCTTGCTGTGTTTGTTGCTTGTCTAGGCTTGTGGAAGCACTTGGTGGTGCTAGTCCAAGTTCTAAGTGTTGTGTAGGAAGCCTTCTAGCTAAGCGTTTTGAAGAAACCTTAGTGTTAGGCCGTGTAGGCAAACCTTTGTGTTCTAGGTTGAACCTTTTCCCAGCCGTATAGTGGAATAGTGACCGTTGAGTTTGGCGGAGCAAGTTGGGTTGGTGGCTGGAAGCAAGTTCGTGTTCGAGAGAGTTGGCCAAGACCAAGCGCACGAAGGAGAAGAAGAGAATTGAAGCAAGACGCATTAGAAAGAGGACCATGGGAGTTCAAGGGAAATCAAAGAAGGGAATCAAGGAGAAAATCAACTAAGCACGAGAAAGAGGGTGCAAGAAAATAATGAATGGCGAAGAAGGTGAAGCAAATTTTATGCTCTATGACAGAAACCAGTAAGGATCTATCAAATCAAACCTGGTGGATGAGCAAAGAAGGCGTCAAAGTGTGGAAGACATGGATGGCGAAGGAGATAAAGCATTATGGTGCTAAGTGGCGAGATAAGTGAGGTTTATCCAACCAAACCTCATAAGCGAAGGAGTTAGATGAAGTGTGGGAGACAACCAAGGAGTTTGGAGATGGAGACAAACAATGAAGTTGAAGAAGACAATTGGTAGGAACCAAGATTATGTGATCAAGTCCAATGATCAAAATAAATCAAGTATATGGAAGTTCTAATATATGGAGATGAGACCAAGTAGGTCGGAGAAGGCATTACATCGAACCAGTGGCGTGGAGACTAAAAGAACCAGATCAGTTGTGATGGTTACTGCTGGTGTCAATCAGGTACTCCTATCTTTGTTTGATTACCTATAACGTTGGTGATTGCTAGGCTCTTCTTCTAGTCTCAGTCTCTGTTTTTGTATCTAGTGCAGGCATTTGTCAATATCTTTGTGAGTCTCTTTTTTTTTTGTTCCAGACTGGTTAGAGAAGTCACTCGCTGAGTCCAAATCGATTCCCAAAGTTGTAACCGTTGTGAATCCTGGTAACCCAAACAGCACTTATGTCCTTGATCCTATGTAACATTTTGATAACATATGGATAACAGCTTTTATATAGTTATATAACATATGTAACATTTTTTTTTATTTTGTAAAATATGAAACCGATGAATTAGAGGAATTGTAAAATATAACTTATTCTCATTTTATAATTATTTAAATTTGTAAATTAATAAACAATAGTTTAAAAAAATTATTTGTATGATTGAGAAACCTATGAAGATTTCTTTAGTGGAATGATGAATTTTGATAAGTATTTAATGGGTTACTTTGATTGGATTAATAATAATTATATGATTAATTTATTTGTGAGTAACCCATATTGTTAACATGACAGCAACATATCTTACAGATCCAAAATATTAAAAAAAAGTTAAAACGAAACAAGTTACATGTGCTGTCGGCTATTGTCTGAGTCTCTTGTAAGAGAGAGCACAGGGTCAAGGTCAGTGGCGTTAAACGGGTAAGGCTTAGCGACTACCTTGTGTCCTCCCATGTCACTCCCACTAAGTTTCAACGCCTTCTCTTCTGCACCTTCTCCCCGAAGATAAACCAAGGCAAAACTGTAAAACAAAATCAAGGAGTGTTTATAGCAAAATTGCATTTCAACTTTTGTGAAAGAAGTGGAGGAAAGACCCACAAACAAACCTGTTGAGAATACTGGGGACGCTGCTCACAACGTATCCGGGAATATGAACATGTATCACCACTCCACATGAAGCGAAGTGTTTTCTCATAGCCTCAATGAAATCGTGTAGCCAGAGAGCGAAGTGTCGTATCCCTCAACGTAAATCCTGCTCAACATCCTACTGCATAATTGCACTTAAATAATAATATTATTATTAGCATGACAAACAACACATCTTACAGGTACACATGATCTCAACAACAACAAAAAATCAATTTTGTACGTACCTGCTTCCCCCAATTCCTACGTCACTATCGTTCAATTCCACACCCTATGGTACAAACAGATCTAATCAGAAACTTCGAACTGAGAAACAGAGAGATTAATAGGAAACCATAATTAAGGATCGAAGAAGAGATTACTTTGATGGCGGATCCGTCCATTGAGAAGATGCGACTGCGCTAGGTTTTCTTTTTTCTTTTCCGTTCTTTTTATTATTATTCTGGTTTGGGCAGAGGTAACTGTGTCCTTCTCGTGTATATCTAAAAACAACCCGTTGGGTCTTCAATTTACTTCAGGCCTGGACTAGGCCCATATCGTCAACCTGAACCAACATTATGAACAAATAAAACAAACGACTTGGTTTTGGTTTATTGACAACTAGAAGAATTAAAGCATTGCTCCATCTAATAATATATACCAGCTGGATAACTTTAATAGATTATACACTTCTACAGTACATCATTTTGCTGAGTTTTTTTTTCTAGTATAGAATGATATGTGTGTCTAATTTACAAATACAATATTCTGGTTGTTTTTTCTATATAGAAAGGTAAAGATTTTATGTGAAAAATGGTAATGAAATTGAAACTTGTAGTTCTATTCTTGCAAAAATTACGAGTTTTTAGACTATTGAAAGCAATTTTGAAACAAGACAAAGATAGAGTGGGAAGTGAAGAAAAACTCGAGGGATCATCAAGTGGTAGAACGTCTCAATACTTGTAAGTAATAATTAGTTGGTGGGCTAACCTTCAATCACTTTAACACATCCTATCTTTTATTACTTCTCTAATTCTCTCGAATCTCATCATACAAGGCTGTATATATATATTTTTAGGGGAAAAATGTCATTTAAATCATGAAATTTCAAATTTTGGCCATTTAAACTATAAACTTTGTTGTAGACCATTTAAAACATCAACTTTTGTTGATTAGCTTTTTTAAACATCAAGTTTCGTTGACTAAACCAAAAAAACATGACGTTAAATCCGATAATTGACCTACTAACAGACGTTACTATGCTGTTACTCACTCCGTTACTGACAAAACGACGTCGTTTTAATGGAAGTTTTAATTCGAAAAAATGTCATTTAAACCATGAACTTTTAAATATAGGCCATTTAAAACATGAACTTGTAAATATATGTCATTTAAACCATAAATTTTCAAATTTATGTCATTTAAACCATAATACATGAAAAATGTGATCAATTCTTCAAACTCTAGTGTAGTGTCCTAAAACAAGATGATCAATCCTTCAAACTCTATTGTAGTGTTCTAAAACAAGATGATCAATCCTTCAAACTCTATTGTAGTGTCCTAATAAATGAAAAAGACTCAAGACATAAATACAAAAAGACACAAAATACATGACAAAGGTCGAAAAAGAAGAATTAATTGATGTTCTTCTTTCTCTTTTTCAGAATCGCATCATGAGGAAGAGTCAAAGAAAGAAGAGAGAAACTAAACTAGGGTTAAACATTTTAGCCAGTTAGGTTTATATACTTCTGTGGTTTCTAATAAACCAGTCGGTTCGAACCCTAACCGAAATCTGATTATCCAAATCAATTGCGCCGAACGGTTAGGCTTTCTCTTTTCGGTTTTCTTCGATAACCAAAATTTTCAGGTTGTTTAGTTTTCACCGAACGTTCAGGGCAAGTTCATGGTTTATATGATATAAATTTGAAAATTTATGGTTTAAATGACATATATTTACAAGTTCATGTTTTAAATGGTCTATATTTAAAAGTTCATGGGTTAAATGACATTTTTTCGAATTAAAACTTTCTTTAAAACAACGTCGTTTTGTCAGTAACAGAGTGATTAACGGCATAGTAACGTCTGTTAGTAGGTCAATTATCGGATTTAACGTCATGTCTTTTTTGGTTTGGTCAACGAAACTTGATGTTTAAAAAAGTTAATCAACAAAAGTTGATGTTTTAAATGGCCTACAACAAAGTTTATGGTTTAAATGGCCAAAATTTGAAAGTTCATGATTTAAATGACATTTTTCCCATATTTTTAGTATAATAGAATAAAAGTGTAATTTTCACTAAAGGTTTGATAAATCCAATTCACAATTTGCATTTTGCCAATACACCTCAAACTATCTCTATAGACTATAGTCCCACAAAAGGTGACCCACTTTTGTCCTATGTTTTGGTTTAGTCTTGTTCAAGAGTTGGGTCCACTCACATTATTTAGCAGCTTAACACAGTACAGTTCCTTAACACATCTTAACTAGAAAAAACAACTGGGCTTTGTAAAAGAGTCCTTATATAATATTTGGGTTTTTATAATAAGGCCCAAATTTTTAAAAAGTTCGGTTATTGTTGAGAAAAGAACAAAACAAAACAAAACGAAGGTTCGGTCAAGAGACGGATACAATGATTCAACAGAGACTTGAAGTTCGGTTATTGTCTCGCACACGTTAGTTCGGTCAGCCTCGGTGTACGTACAAAGACCACAGAGATGGACAACATTTCGCATGTTTTCTTTGGCCTAACAGGCCAGTGACCTTTATTTACGGTTTATTATTCCATTCGTCGATTCAATGCCGTTGACTTTGTGATAATTTCTCTTACAATTCTAATTTCATTGTCCTGACAATTCGGAGAAAGAAGATCTGCATTTTTTGCTTCAGGTTCGATTTTTGTGATTTTTCTTTTTGCCAATTACAAGACTTTTTGAAATCCAGACACAGTATTGTCCTCATCTGTGTGATGCGTGAACATTCATGATTTTAATGGAATGAGTTGTTAAATTTGGGATTTACTTCCTGATCAAACCTTCCCCTCTTGGAATGTGATTATAATGGGTTCTTGTTGTCAGTTTCTTGTTCTTTTTTTTTGTTTTTTTCCTCCAGATTTTTGAAATGGCAGATGGGAAACCTAGTTTCACAGTTGATGAAGCTCTTGTGGCGATGGGATTTGGTAAGTTCCAACTCTACGTCCTTGCTTACGCTGGGATGGGTTGGATTGGAGAGGCCATGGAGATGATGCTTCTCTCTTTCGTTGGACCTGCTGTTCAGTCTCTTTGGAATCTCTCTTCTCGGCAGGAAAGCTTTATTACCAGCGTTGTTTTTGCTGGTATGCTCATTGGAGCTTACTCTTGGGGCATTGTTTCTGACAAACATGGCCGCAGGTAACTACTTCTTTTTTGAATCTTGTTTGGTCTAATATGGGCCCCTTTGTTCATAGATTGTCTGAAAAAGGGCTGAATTGTTCTGTTTGTTCATATGATTCCTTATAACTCTTGAATTGTATTATCTCTGAAGTTGTATGTTCAGTCTATGACGCTTTCTTCCTTGAGCTTCTATGTATCTTGTCAATGTTCATCAATGATGAAAGAAGAAGACTTTTTTTGGTTAGGGGTCATATCTTCTGTTTATGACGCATTTGTGGCTTCATTCTGATTTGATGCTTGTACCTTATCTTCCTCAGGAAAGGATTTATTATAACTGCGGTGGTGACTTTTGTAGCTGGTTTCTTGAGCTCATTTTCACCAAGCTACACGTGGTTGATCATTCTCCGATGTTTGGTTGGTCTCGGGTTGGGAGGAGGTCCTGTTCTTGCTTCTTGGTATCTTGAATTCATACCTGCACCAAGCCGAGGGACTTGGATGGTTGTTTTCTCAGCTTTCTGGACCGTTGGAACCATATTTGAAGCTTCCCTCGCTTGGGTACAACACATGCCTTTCTTTGCTTTGTTTTTCCAGTACAAATTGGACGCTAGCTTTTCACATCACCTTGATGATTTTTTTTGCAGTTAGTCATGCCAAGATTGGGCTGGAGGTGGTTACTTGCACTCTCTTCTATACCTTCATCGTTGCTTCTTCTGTTCTATAGGTGGACATCGGAGTCTCCTCGTTACTTAATCCTACAAGGCCGGAAAGCTGAAGCCCTTTCTATATTAGAGAAGATTGCGAGAATGAATGGAACCAAACTACCCCCGGGTGATCTCAGTTCAGAGTTGGACACCGAGCTGGAAGAGAATAAAAACCTTCCAACAGAAAAGACTCTTCTTCTTAAGCCTGGAGAAGTAGGAGAAGCTGTTTTAGTGTCCAAGACAGTACTAACAGCTGATAAGGAACCAGGTTTCTCGTTACTAGCTCTTCTATCTCCAACGCTAATCAATCGGACTTTGCTATTATGGGTTGTGTTCTTCGGAAATGCTTTTGCTTATTACGGCGTTGTCCTTCTCACCACCGAGCTGACCAGTTCCCATAACAGATGCTATCCAACCGAAAAAAAATTGCTAAATTCAAACGACGTTAACTACAGAGACGTTTTCATCGCCAGTTTTGCAGGTACATGCATATATATTGTTCTCTGTTAGCACAAGCAAATCCAAATCGGATAAAAAGTCTAAATCTTTATTATCTTGATCTGTGGAATCCTCTCAGAGGTTCCAGGTCTACTGTTATCAGCAGCAATGGTGGATAGACTTGGACGAAAAGTTTCAATGGCATCAATGTTATTCACCTGTTGCTTTTTCCTTCTTCCTCTGTTATCTCATCAATCTCCATTCATAACTACTGCTCTTCTCTTTGGCGGTCGTATATGCATCTCGGCTGCTTTCACGGTGGTTTACATATATGCTCCGGAGATATATCCAACGGCGGTGAGAACAACTGGAGTAGGAGTGGCGAGCTCGGTAGGAAGAATTGGAGGAGTCTTGTGTCCACTGGTGGCCGTTGGGTTAGTTCACGGATGCCATCAGACGATCGCTGTTCTTCTATTTGAGATTGTGATTCTTGTCTCAGGAATTTGCGTTTGTCTATTCCCTTTCGAGACAAGTGGTCGTGACCTGACAGATAGTATCTCTGCGTCCAAAGAATCACCTTCAGCCTCTGTATAGCCAAATTCTTTTTGACCAATGTAGTTATTTAGTTGTTGGAAGGAAAGAAAACAAAAACCTGAGTGATTACAAATAGAGATATTTTGTATACATCACAGGTTAGTAATATGATTAATATTTCATGTGTAAACATTATTATACAAACTTGAAAATTTGTAAAACGAAGTCTCTTTTACGAAGACATTGTTTGTATGGAGACTAAGGGAGTAAGGGGCAACTGATTCGGCTTGAGATATAGATTGAAATCGAAACCATCAAACATACTTGAAAAAACTAGCGTGAGTACTTAAATACTTTTCTTTCTATTAAATTTTCAATCTCTTTGCAGTTCGAGAATTATCCATGTATGATTGTAAAGGAGAGACATGGAGGTTTTACTATTTGCTTCAATTTTCTAGGTAAATAGTAATTGATACACAGTCTATACAAAAAGGATTTTTTGAATTTTCAGAGTATTGATATATCAACACAAGGAACCGAAAATATCATCAACTCATCCTTCAAAGTATTGATTTGTTATATAATAGAAGGTTGACCATTCATTCATGTGACTGGACTTGCGGGATTGTTTGCTGGTGGATATATTAACAAAGAATTACTTGATAAAACCATAACATAATAGATAAGTTTGAAGAAACATACGAAGAGCAAGATAATAATCTTTAAAATATTATGTGCACATTTAGATTTGTATTAGTTAACTAATACTAAAATCTAGTTAGATGATAAATAGTAACACAAATTAATAACTAACTGTCAGGTGTAAAGTCTGAGAATGAAAGAAGATGCAATAAACAAATCTATACTAAATAAAAAGTATAAGCTATAAGCTTCTTAAGCTGTCCACATAGGATTTAAAACAACCTATTGGAATTTGAAATATCACTAATTAACATTTTTCACAATTTCCAGAATTTTCTATATTAAGAATTATTTTAAACAACTTATCAGGATTTGACATGTCATTCATTAACATTTTTTAAATTTTTCAGAATTTTCTATATTAAGAATTTTTAGAAAAAGGATAATTTTAAATTTATGGAAATAAAAAAAACTATGAATTGGTCTTTATGAATTGCACAAATTTTATGAGAAAAAACTGATTTTGGTCTTGGATTTTGATGGGTTAACAAGTTGTATGGTAGTCTAAAACAAAGGTTTTTTCAGTGGAAGAATGTGAAAAAATTGACGAGGAATAAGAAGAAGAAGAAAAGTTAAAACAATATAATGATGACAATTACCATAAAATTTGGCAATGAAAATGACAAGAAAGAATATGAAAAATAAGAAAACATAGAATAAAAAAACACGAAAACATAGGTGGTAGAGATCAATTAAATATGAAAACGAGATAAATTCAAGATTATAAAATTATTTTGTCTTTCGAAATGATTCGCTTCACCTGGACATCGAGTTAAATTCATGATTTTTTTTATCTGATTTGATTTTATAACACAATTCATTTTTATATTTTTAACATTTTTGTATCTGAAATTTAAATTTTTACTTAATACTAATTTTTTTTTTTTATAAGATAATATTTCATTACTGTCATCAATCACATATTCCCTCTGTTTCATAATATAAGATGTTTTAGAGAAATTTTTTTGTTTCATAATATAAGATGTTTTCAAGTTTCTATGCTACTTTTAGATTAGTTTAATATTTTTTATTATACAGTTTTATTTATGATTGGTTGAACTTTTTTAAAGTGGTCATTTCTTATATTTTGAAACGGAATGAGTAGGCTGACGTGGCAAGGGCGAAAAAAGTGCGACTAGGGTTTTCTTGCGTTCTCATCAAGTTTGATGTCGTTGGCGGTCTCTCCGTGACGGCTTGCAGCTGATCTGCCGCAGGAGGAGGGTTCAGAGGTGAGGGGGATAGAGGGCGGAGGATGTGCAGTTGGTGTGGAGGATTTGGTTGAGCTTTCCTCAGGGAATAGTCACGTTCAAGAGGTTTCAAAGGTGGTCTCGTCGACGGTTCCACCTGCAGTAAAAGGAAAATGTTTGTTCTTGCAGATCGCTCAGAAGCGAATTTTCACTAAACAAAAGTTTGAAGTATTGGAGGTCGATGGGAAAGAGAAGGTGGTGGTACCAAAGGAAGTTTTTTTCGGGTGCAAAACCCTTATGGGAGGATTTTGTGATTGGCAAGTTTCTAAACTCTAAAGCCCCACATGTGGGAAAGATTCACATGATAGTGAATAAGATATGGCGGCTTGGGGATAGGACATCGTTGATTGACGTTTTTGCAGTCAATGAATCTACGGTAAAGTTTCGCATCAGACATGAGGGCATAAGGCACCGGGTGTTGAACCATGGAATGTGGAACATTACGGATCTCCCTATGGTTGTGTCTAAGTGGTCACATTTTTCTGAGGAAGCTCAGCCGGCCATGACGTCAGTTCCATTATGGGTTATTCTTAAGCATGTTCCTCCAACTTTGTTTACGGACAAGGGGTTGGAGTTTCTCACGAGTGCGGTGGGTGAGCCTATTAGGTTGCATCCAAAAACAGAGGCGTGTGCCTCCTTTGATGAGGCTCAAATTATGGTGCAAGTAGATTTAACTCAAGAGCTACCTCGGGAGTATGTCTTCACGGGAGAAGAAGAGGGGGAATTGGAGTCAGTGATACACTATAGCTATCCTTGGCTATCGCCAAGATGCACTCGTTGCAAGAAATGGGGTCATCTTGTTGCAACTTGTTTATCCTCTGAGGTTGTTGTTCCTGATATGCAAGTTTCGACACAGTCCACCTCTAAGGATGTGGGGGATGAGGTTTCTGCTCATGATAAGAAAGTTCCGGCGCAGTCCCCCTCTAACAATGTGGGTGATGGGGTTTCTGCTCATGATAAGCAAGCTTCGACGCAGTCCCCCTCTAAGAATGTGGGTGGTGAGGTTCATCTGCCACTAGCCGTAGTTGAGATCCCGCAGATTCAAACTGCCTCTTTGCCGGTCCCAGGAGAGGGTCCATCGGTGGAGGAATGGATCACGCCGAAAACAAGTCGTCTCAGTCCGAGTAAACAGCCAGCGGCTCCTAACCCTGGTGTTGTTTCCATGTTGAAGAATTCTTACTCTGTTTTGGGGGAAGAAACAGAGCTGTTAGAGGAAAGTGAACCAGACAAAGCTACGACTGCAGGGGAGGTAGCTAATGAAAGTTACTCTGATGACTCAAATGTCATAATACGTCAAACAGGAGCTGTAGGAGCTGTGGTAAAACGCGGCCAACAATCAGATGTGCCTTTGAGGACTTATTTACATCGAGGAACAAAATCAGTAAATAAACAAAGCTCAACTCTTCCTACTTATTCTGCTAGGGATCCTCCTAGAGATCAGAGTAAGAAGCCTCAAATTAAACATTAATGTCAAGTTTCTGCTGGAATGTGCGTGGTTTGAGTAAAACCTCTAAGCATTCTGTTATTAAGCAGTGGGTGGAGGGTAATAATTTCAAGTTTGGGTGTTTGCTAGAAACTCGGGTTCGGGAGAGAAAGGCTCAGCGTTTGGGGAGTCGCTTATTTCCTGGATGGTCTGTTTTAACTAATTATGAATATAGTCGTCGGGGACGTATTTGGGTATTATGGAAGGACGATGTAAGGATGGATCCTTTCTATCAAAGTGAGCAGATGATAACGTGCTCAGTGAAACTTGATGATCGAACAGAGGAGTTTTTTTTGTTCTTTCATCTATGGTTTGAATACGGTGGAGGCTCGTAAAGTGTTATGGCGGGAGATAAACGATCACCATGATTCCCCTATATTTAAAAACAAGACTTGGATCTTATTTGGGGACTTTAATGAAACTTTGGATATGCAGGAACACTCAAGAGTTGATGACTATCCGATCATCACTGGAGGAATGCGGGATTTCCAGTCAGTTGTTAACCATTGTTCCCTTTCTGATATGGCTTGGCAGGGTCTACTTTTTACGTGGTGCAACAAGTGAGAAGATGATTTAATCCTCAAAAAGCTTGATCGTGTGATGGTGAATGCCACTTGGACAAGGATGTATCCGCAGGCTTATAACGTTTTTGCAGCAGGGGGTTGTTCAGATCATTTGAACTGCAGGATCATGATGCAGAGAGAAAATCAGGGTCGTAGGCGCAAACCTTTTAAGTTTCTAAATGTCATGACTGAGATGGAGGATTTTATACCGCTAGTTAGAGATTATTGGCAGGGCACATCCCCTTTGTTCTTGTCTACGTCAACTCTGTTTCGATTTTCCAAGAAACTCAAGGCTCTCAAACCAGCTCTCCATTCTCTTGCTAAACGCTGTCTTGGTAATATGGTTTTGAAGACGAGGGAAGCATTTGACACTCTGTGTCAAAAACAGCAGACCAATTCGACTAATCCATCACTTCTAACGATGGAGGAGGAGAATGCAGCCTATCTTCAATGGGATCATTTGGCCGGGCTGGAAGAGAAATTCCTTAAGCAGAGGTCGAAGTTACATTGGCTGAAGGTAGGTGATAAGAACAACAAAGCATTTCATAGAGCAGCTGCAACTCGGGTTGCACAGAATTCTATCAAAAAGATCCATTGTGTTGATGGAAGAGTGGTTACAAATGCTGATGAGATTAAGGATGAGGCAGAGAGACACTTTAGAGACTTCCTGCAGTTCATTCCTAGTGAGTTTGAAGGATCCACGGTTGATGAACTTGAGCATATGTTGCCATTCCGCTGTTCTAGCGTTGATCAGCAAATTTTAACCCGGGAAGTAACTGGTGAGGAAGTGAAAAAGGTTCTCTTTTCAATGCCGAATGACAAGTCACCGGGGCCAGATGGTTTCACCTCAGATTTTTTTAAAAAATCATGGGATTTGTTGGGAACTGAGTTCGTCTTAGCTGTACAATCTTTCTTTGCTAAAGGTTTCTTGCCCAAAGGTACAAACTCTACAATTCTAGCCTTGATTCCTAAGAAGGTCTCTGCTATGGAAATGAAAGATTATCGCCCCATCTCCTGCTGTAATGTGCTATATAAAGTTATCTTGAAGATTTTAGCTAACAGACTCAAGAGGGTGTTGCCTAAGTTTGTATCTGCGAATCAGTCTGCTTTTGTAAAGGATCGTCTGTTGATTGAGAACGTGCTACTTGGTACTGAGCTGATCAAAAATTATCATAAGGAGGCCCTCTCTGGTCGTTGTGCTATAAAGATTGATATATCCAAAGCATTTGATTCTGTTCAATGGTCTTTTTTGTCCAAGGTTTTAACTGCGTTGCAGTTTCCTCCTTTGTTCATTCACTGGATAATGCTATGTGTTACAGCAGCCTCATTCTCAGTGCAAGTTAATGGTGAGCTAGCTGGTTTTTTTCGAAGCTCTAGGGGTCTTCATCAGGGCTGTTCTCTCTCACCGTATTTATTTGTCATCTGTATGGATGTCTTATCTAAGCTCCTTGACAAGGCTGCCGGTGAACGTGTGTTTGGTTTCCATCCACGGTGTAAGAACCTTGGTCTGACTCATTTAAGCTTCGCTGACGATTTCATGGTTCTATCTGATGGCAAAGTACGGTCTATAGAGAGGATCATCACCGTGTTTACTCAGTTTGCCAAAATGTCAGGTTTGTCGATTAGTATGGAGAAATCAACTCTCTATATGGCTGGCAATGCAGAACATCTCGACTCGGTGCGTTTCCCGTTTGAGGTTGGTTCTCTCCCAGTTCGCTATTTGGGACTCCCACTAGTCACCAAACGGCTCACCTCTGCTGACTGCTTGTCGTTGGTGGAGCAGCTTAGAAAAAACGAATTAGTTCATGGACAGCTCGCTATCTCTCTTTTGCTGGTCGGTTTAATTTGATTTCCTCTGTTCTTTGGAGTGTCTGCAATTTCTGGATGGCGGCTTATCGTTTGCCGAGTGCGTGTATTGCGGAGATTAATTCTATCTGCTCAGATTTTCTTTGGTCTGGAGCAGAGATGAATACACGAAAGGCTAAGGTGGCTTGGGAGGTGGTCTGTAAGCCTCGAAGTGAAGGTGGGCTAGGACTGAGATCTCTTCATGAGGCGAACAAGGTTTGCTGTCTGAAGTTGATATGGAGGCTAGTATCTCATGGAGATTCTCTATGGGTAAAGTGGTCTCNCTCTAGCGTTGATCAGCAAATTTCAACCCGGGAAGTAACTGGTGAGGAAGTGAAAAAGGTTCTCTTTTCAATGCCGAATGACAAGTCACCAGAGCCAGATGGTTTCACCTCAGATTTTTTTAAAAAATCATGGGATTTGTTGNGTAATTCCTCTCTTGGGTATTGGATTTGGACAAAGCTCCTGAAATACAGAGAAGTGGCTAAAACGTTTTGTAAGGTTGAAGTTGGCAATGGACAACGCGTTTCTTTTTGGTTTGACAATTGGTCTGGTATGGGGATGCTTGCGGAGGTTGTGGNTGCCCCATCTCCTGCTGTAATGTGCTATATAAAGTTATCTCGAAGATTTTAGCTAACAGACTCAAGAGGGTGTTGCCTAAATTTGTATCTGCGAATCAGTCTGCTTTTGTAAAGGATCGTCTGTTGATTGAGAACGTGCTACTTGCTACTGAGCTGATCAAAAATTATCATAAGGAGTCCCTCTCTGGTCGTTGTGCTATAAAGATTGATATATCCAAAGCATTTGATTCTGTTCAATGGTCTTTTTTGTCCAAGGTTCTAACTGCGTTGCAGTTTCCTTCTTTGTTCATTCACTGGATAATGCTATGTGTTACAACAGCCTCATTCTCAGTGCAAGTTAATGGTGAGCTAGCTGGGTTTTTTCGAAGCTCTAGGGGTCTTCGTCAGGGCTGTTCTCTCTCACCGTATTTATTT
>NC_025692.1:17224443-17225289 GCF_000633955.1 Camelina sativa | reverse complement strand
AAATGGCTACAGTGAAAAAGATAAAAATTAGGAACGAGTGTATAATTTGAGAAACAAAAACGGTAGACTCAGGAACAAAGGAATGAGAATATTCATTTAGAAGATGATAGAATCAAACCTGTCAGGCTTGAGAAGCGAGCTTATACCATGAGCAGCTTTGTGTTTTTGCCTCACATCAAGGAAGCTAGATGGTTCTTCTAAAGTGTACAGCGCAGCCTTCGTTATGAAAACTGTGGCAATCACAAACCTCTGCAGCACTCTACTAAATACATCTTTTGCACTCTGGTCCAAATCCAAATCAGCACAGATATGCGCCATCATTCCTCTCTCGTCTAGCTTCTCAAGCAACTTCCCAAGATTGCCTCGAACAAGTATTTTTATGTAGCCAACATGTTGTGGCTTTATAACAGTCTGTCATACATAAAAGGGGTATCAAACTCGCTAGAGCTGCTTCAGTAGGAACAAAAAAAAATATCAAGGATCAACATTCACCCTACCTTAAGATTCTCTTTTAACACTCGGATGAAATAGCTTTGAATTTCTGACCGGCAGAAGTGAGTCAAAATTTCTTGCCAGTCCGGTGGATGCTGTCCAAGAGGAAATCATGTATCAGGTACAGAGACGCATTCAGGGTATAAAGAGTAAAGAAAAATCAGAAAGGCCATACTTACATTGTATCTGCCAAGATTTGGTTGAAGTTTTTCTGCCAAGATTTTGAGATCGATTGATTTCCAAATGCCGTTTGTTCCAACCAAACCTAGGACCCTTGGAACTGGAAGCCTGCAAGTCAGAGATATTAATTTTTAGAGTCCTAAAGACAGATAATCAAACAGATTCCACCAGGCA
>NC_025692.1:17208856-17224383 GCF_000633955.1 Camelina sativa | reverse complement strand
TTCAAACTCTATTGTAGTGTCCTAATAAATGAAAAAGACTCAAGACATAAATACAAAAAGACACAAAATACATGACAAAGGTCGAAAAAGAAGAATTAATTGATGTTCTTCTTTCTCTTTTTCAGAATCGCATCATGAGGAAGAGTCAAAGAAAGAAGAGAGAAACTAAACTAGGGTTAAACATTTTAGCCAGTTAGGTTTATATACTTCTGTGGTTTCTAATAAACCAGTCGGTTCGAACCCTAACCGAAATCTGATTATCCAAATCAATTGCGCCGAACGGTTAGGCTTTCTCTTTTCGGTTTTCTTCGATAACCAAAATTTTCAGGTTGTTTAGTTTTCACCGAACGTTCAGGGCAAGTTCATGGTTTATATGATATAAATTTGAAAATTTATGGTTTAAATGACATATATTTACAAGTTCATGTTTTAAATGGTCTATATTTAAAAGTTCATGGGTTAAATGACATTTTTTCGAATTAAAACTTTCTTTAAAACAACGTCGTTTTGTCAGTAACAGAGTGATTAACGGCATAGTAACGTCTGTTAGTAGGTCAATTATCGGATTTAACGTCATGTCTTTTTTGGTTTGGTCAACGAAACTTGATGTTTAAAAAAGTTAATCAACAAAAGTTGATGTTTTAAATGGCCTACAACAAAGTTTATGGTTTAAATGGCCAAAATTTGAAAGTTCATGATTTAAATGACATTTTTCCCATATTTTTAGTATAATAGAATAAAAGTGTAATTTTCACTAAAGGTTTGATAAATCCAATTCACAATTTGCATTTTGCCAATACACCTCAAACTATCTCTATAGACTATAGTCCCACAAAAGGTGACCCACTTTTGTCCTATGTTTTGGTTTAGTCTTGTTCAAGAGTTGGGTCCACTCACATTATTTAGCAGCTTAACACAGTACAGTTCCTTAACACATCTTAACTAGAAAAAACAACTGGGCTTTGTAAAAGAGTCCTTATATAATATTTGGGTTTTTATAATAAGGCCCAAATTTTTAAAAAGTTCGGTTATTGTTGAGAAAAGAACAAAACAAAACAAAACGAAGGTTCGGTCAAGAGACGGATACAATGATTCAACAGAGACTTGAAGTTCGGTTATTGTCTCGCACACGTTAGTTCGGTCAGCCTCGGTGTACGTACAAAGACCACAGAGATGGACAACATTTCGCATGTTTTCTTTGGCCTAACAGGCCAGTGACCTTTATTTACGGTTTATTATTCCATTCGTCGATTCAATGCCGTTGACTTTGTGATAATTTCTCTTACAATTCTAATTTCATTGTCCTGACAATTCGGAGAAAGAAGATCTGCATTTTTTGCTTCAGGTTCGATTTTTGTGATTTTTCTTTTTGCCAATTACAAGACTTTTTGAAATCCAGACACAGTATTGTCCTCATCTGTGTGATGCGTGAACATTCATGATTTTAATGGAATGAGTTGTTAAATTTGGGATTTACTTCCTGATCAAACCTTCCCCTCTTGGAATGTGATTATAATGGGTTCTTGTTGTCAGTTTCTTGTTCTTTTTTTTTGTTTTTTTCCTCCAGATTTTTGAAATGGCAGATGGGAAACCTAGTTTCACAGTTGATGAAGCTCTTGTGGCGATGGGATTTGGTAAGTTCCAACTCTACGTCCTTGCTTACGCTGGAATGGGTTGGATTGGAGAGGCCATGGAGATGATGCTTCTCTCTTTCGTTGGACCTGCTGTTCAGTCTCTTTGGAATCTCTCTTCTCGGCAGGAAAGCTTTATTACCAGCGTTGTTTTTGCTGGTATGCTCATTGGTGCTTACTCTTGGGGCATTGTTTCTGACAAACATGGCCGCAGGTAACTACTTCTTTATTGAATCTTGTTTGGTCTAATATGGGCCCCTTTGTTCATAGATTGTCTGAAAAAGGGCTGAATTGTTCTGTTTGTTCATATGATTCCTTATAACTCTTGAATTGTATTATCTCTGAAGTTGTATGTTCAGTCTATGACGCTTTCTTCCTTGAGCTTCTATGTATCTTGTCAATGTTCATCAATGATGAAAGAAGAAGACTTTTTTTGGTTAGGGGTCATATCTTCTGTTTATGACGCATTTGTGGCTTCATTCTGATTTGATGCTTGTACCTTATCTTCCTCAGGAAAGGATTTATTATAACTGCGGTGGTGACTTTTGTAGCTGGTTTCTTGAGCTCATTTTCACCAAGCTACACGTGGTTGATCATTCTCCGATGTTTGGTTGGTCTCGGGTTGGGAGGAGGTCCTGTTCTTGCTTCTTGGTATCTTGAATTCATACCTGCACCAAGCCGAGGGACTTGGATGGTTGTTTTCTCAGCTTTCTGGACCGTTGGAACCATATTTGAAGCTTCCCTCGCTTGGGTACAACACATGCCTTTCTTTGCTTTGTTTTTCCAGTACAAATTGGACGCTAGCTTTTCACATCACCTTGATGATTTTTTTTGCAGTTAGTCATGCCAAGATTGGGCTGGAGGTGGTTACTTGCACTCTCTTCTATACCTTCATCGTTGCTTCTTCTGTTCTATAGGTGGACATCTGAGTCTCCTCGGTACTTAATCCTACAAGGCCGGAAAGCTGAAGCTCTTTCTATATTAGAGAAGATTGCGAGAATGAATGGAACCCAACTACCCCCGGGTGATCTCAGTTCAGAGTTGGATACCGAGCTGGAAGAGAATAAAAACCTTCCAACAGAAAAGACTCTTCTTCTTAAGCCTGGAGAAGTAGCAGAAGCTGTTTTAGTGTCCAAGACAGTACTAACAGCTGATAAGGAACCAGGTTTCTCGTTACTAGCTCTTCTATCTCCAACGCTAATCAATCGGACTTTGCTATTATGGGTTGTGTTCTTCGGAAATGCTTTTGCTTATTACGGCGTTGTCCTTCTCACCACCGAGCTGACCAGTTCCCATAACAGATGCTATCCAACCGAAAAAAAGTTGCTAAATTCAAATGAGGTTAATTACAGAGACGTTTTCATCGCCAGTTTTGCAGGTACGTACATGCATATATATAGTTTCGTTTAGCACAAGCAAATCCAAATCGGATAAAAAGTCTAAATCTTTATTATCTTGATCTGTGGCATCCTCTCAGAGGTTCCAGGTCTACTGTTATCAGCAGCAATGGTGGATAGACTTGGACGAAAAGTTTCAATGGCATCAATGTTATTCACCTGTTGCTTTTTCCTTCTTCCTCTGTTATCTCATCAATCTCCATTCATAACTACTGCTCTTCTCTTTGGCGGTCGTATATGCATCTCGGCTGCTTTCACGGTGGTGTACATATATGCTCCGGAGATATATCCAACGGCGGTGAGAACGACTGGAGTAGGAGTGGCGAGCTCGGTAGGAAGAATTGGAGGAGTCTTGTGTCCACTGGTGGCCGTTGGGTTAGTTCACGGATGCCATCAGACGATCGCTGTTCTTCTATTTGAGATTGTGATTCTTGTCTCAGGAATTTGCGTTTGTCTATTCCCTTTCGAGACAAGTGGTCGTGACCTGACAGATAGTATCTCTGCGTCCAAAGAATCACCTTCAGCCTCTGTATAGCCAAATTCTTTTTGACCAATGTAGTTATTTAGTTGTTGGAAGGAAAGAAAACAAAAACCTGAGTGATTACAAATAGAGATATTTTGTATACATCACAGGTTAGTAATATGATTAATATTTCATGTGTAAACATTATTATACAAACTTGAAAATTTGTAAAACGAAGTCTCTTTTACGAAGACATTGTTTGTTTGGAGACTAAGGGAGTAAGGGGCAACTGATTCGGCTTGAGATATAGATTGAAATCGAAACCATCAAACATACTTGAAAAAACTAGCGTGAGTACTTAAATACTTTTCTTTCTATTAAATTTTCAATCTCTTTGCAGTTCGAGAATTATCCATGTATGATTGTAAAGGAGAGACATGGAGGTTTTACTATTTGCTTCAATTTTCTAGGTAAATAGTAATTGATACACAGTCTATACAAAAAGGATTTTTTGAATTTTCAGAGTATTGATATATCAACATAAGGAACCGAAAATATCATCAACTCATCCTTCAAAGTATTGATTTGTTATATAATAGAAGGTTGACCATTCATTCATGTGACTGGACTTGCGGGATTGTTTGCTGGTGGATATATTAACAAAGAATTACTTGATAAAACCATAACATAATAGATAAGTTTGAAGAAACATACGAAGAGCAAGATAATAATCTTTAAAATATTATGTGCACATTTAGATTTGTATTAGTTAACTAATACTAAAATCTAGTTAGATGATAAATAGTAACACAAATTAATAACTAACTGTCAGGTGTAAAGTCTGAGAATGAAAGAAGATGCAATAAACAAATCTATACTAAATAAAAAGTATAAGCTATAAGCTTCTTAAGCTGTCCACATAGGATTTAAAACAACCTATTGGAATTTGAAATATCACTAATTAACATTTTTCACAATTTCCAGAATTTTCTATATTAAGAATTATTTTAAACAACTTATCAGGATTTGACATGTCATTCATTAACATTTTTTAAATTTTTCAGAATTTTCTATATTAAGAATTTTTAGAAAAAGGATAATTTTAAATTTATGGAAATAAAAAAAACTATGAATTGGTCTTTATGAATTGCACAAATTTTATGAGAAAAAACTGATTTTGGTCTTGGATTTTGATGGGTTAACAAGTTGTATGGTAGTCTAAAACAAAGGTTTTTTCAGTGGAAGAATGTGAAAAAATTGACGAGGAATAAGAAGAAGAAGAAAAGTTAAAACAATATAATGATGACAATTACCATAAAATTTGGCAATGAAAATGACAAGAAAGAATATGAAAAATAAGAAAACATAGAATAAAAAAACACGAAAACATAGGTGGTAGAGATCAATTAAATATGAAAACGAGATAAATTCAAGATTATAAAATTATTTTGTCTTTCGAAATGATTCGCTTCACCTGGACATCGAGTTAAATTCATGATTTTTTTTATCTGATTTGATTTTATAACACAATTCATTTTTATATTTTTAACATTTTTGTATCTGAAATTTAAATTTTTACTTAATACTAATTTTTTTTTTTTATAAGATAATATTTCATTACTGTCATCAATCACATATTCCCTCTGTTTCATAATATAAGATGTTTTAGAGAAATTTTTTTGTTTCATAATATAAGATGTTTTCAAGTTTCTATGCTACTTTTAGATTAGTTTAATATTTTTTATTATACAGTTTTATTTATGATTGGTTGAACTTTTTTAAAGTGGTCATTTCTTATATTTTGAAACGGAATGAGTAGGCTGACGTGGCAAGGGCGAAAAAAGTGCGACTAGGGTTTTCTTGCGTTCTCATCAAGTTTGATGTCGTTGGCGGTCTCTCCGTGACGGCTTGCGGCTGATCTGCCGCAGGAGGAGGGTTCAGAGGTGAGGGGGATAGAGGGCGGAGGATGTGCAGTTGGTGTGGAGGATTTGGTTGAGCTTTCCTCAGGGAATAGTCACGTTCAGGAGGTTTCAAAGGTGGTCTCGTCGACGGTTCCACCTGCAGTAAAAGGAAAATGTTTGTTCTTGCAGATCGCTCAGAAGCGAATTTTCACTAAACAAAAGTTTGAAGTATTGGAGGTCGATGGGAAAGAGAAGGTGGTGGTACCAAAGGAAGTTTTTTTCGGGTGCAAAACCCTTATGGGAGGATTTTGTGATTGGCAAGTTTCTAAACTCTAAAGCCCCACATGTGGGAAAGATTCACATGATAGTGAATAAGATATGGCGGCTTGGGGATAGGACATCGTTGATTGACGTTTTTGCAGTCAATGAATCTACGGTAAAGTTTCGCATCAGACATGAGGGCATAAGGCACCGGGTGTTGAACCATGGAATGTGGAACATTACGGATCTCCCTATGGTTGTGTCTAAGTGGTCACATTTTTCTGAGGAAGCTCAGCCGGCCATGACGTCAGTTCCATTATGGGTTATTCTTAAGCATGTTCCTCCAACTTTGTTTACGGACAAGGGGTTGGAGTTTCTCACGAGTGCGGTGGGTGAGCCTATTAGGTTGCATCCAAAAACAGAGGCGTGTGCCTCCTTTGATGAGGCTCAAATTATGGTGCAAGTAGATTTAACTCAAGAGCTACCTCGGGAGTATGTCTTCACGGGAGAAGAAGAGGGGGAATTGGAGTCAGTGATACACTATAGCTATCCTTGGCTATCGCCAAGATGCACTCGTTGCAAGAAATGGGGTCATCTTGTTGCAACTTGTTTATCCTCTGAGGTTGTTGTTCCTGATATGCAAGTTTCGACACAGTCCACCTCTAAGGATGTGGGGGATGAGGTTTCTGCTCATGATAAGAAAGTTCCGGCGCAGTCCCCCTCTAACAATGTGGGTGATGGGGTTTCTGCTCATGATAAGCAAGCTTCGACGCAGTCCCCCTCTAAGAATGTGGGTGGTGAGGTTCATCTGCCACTAGCCGTAGTTGAGATCCCGCAGATTCAAACTGCCTCTTTGCCGGTCCCAGGAGAGGGTCCATCGGTGGAGGAATGGATCACGCCGAAAACAAGTCGTCTTAGTCCGAGTAAACAGCCAGCGGCTCCTAACCCTGGTTTGTTTTCCATGTTGAAGAATTCTTACTCTGTTTTGGGGGAAGAAACAGAGCTGTTAGAGGAAAGTGAACCAGACAAAGCTACGACTGCAGGGGAGGTAGCTAATGAAAGTTACTCTGATGACTCAAATGTCATAATACGTCAAACAGGAGCTGTAGGAGCTGTGGTAAAACGCGGCCAACAATCAGATGTGCCTTTGAGGACTTATTTACATCGAGGAACAAAATCAGTAAATAAACAAAGCTCAACTCTTCCTACTTATTCTGCTAGGGATCCTCCTAGAGATCAGAGTAAGAAGCCTCAAATTAAACATTAATGTCAAGTTTCTGCTGGAATGTGCGTGGTTTGAGTAAAACCTCTAAGCATTCTGTTATTAAGCAGTGGGTGGAGGGTAATAATTTCAAGTTTGGGTGTTTGCTAGAAACTCGGGTTCGGGAGAGAAAGGCTCAGCGTTTGGGGAGTCGCTTATTTCCTGGATGGTCTGTTTTAACTAATTATGAATATAGTCGTCGGGGACGTATTTGGGTATTATGGAAGGACGATGTAAGGATGGATCCTTTCTATCAAAGTGAGCAGATGATAACGTGCTCAGTGAAACTTGATGATCGAACAGAGGAGTTTTTTTTGTTCTTTCATCTATGGTTTGAATACGGTGGAGGCTCGTAAAGTGTTATGGCGGGAGATAAACGATCACCATGATTCCCCTATATTTAAAAACAAGACTTGGATCTTATTTGGGGACTTTAATGAAACTTTGGATATGCAGGAACACTCAAGAGTTGATGACTATCCGATCATCACTGGAGGAATGCGGGATTTCCAGTCAGTTATTAACCATTGTTCCCTTTCTGATATGGCTTGGCAGGGTCTACTTTTTACGTGGTGCAACAAGCGGGAAGATGATTTAATCCTCAAAAAGCTTGATCGTGTGATGGTGAATGCCACTTGGACAAGGATGTATCCGCAGGCTTATAACGTTTTTGCAGCAGGGGGTTGTTCAGATCATTTAAACTGCAGGATCATGATGCAGAGAGAAAATCAGGGTCGTAGGCGCAAACCTTTTAAGTTTGTAAATGTCATGACTGAGATGGAGGATTTTATACCGCTAGTTAGAGATTATTGGCAGGGCACATCCCCTTTGTTCCTGTCTACGTCAACTCTGTTTCGATTTTCCAAGAAACTCAAGGCTCTCAAACCAGCTCTCCGTTCTCTTGCTAAACGCCGTCTTGGTAATATGGTTTTGAAGACGAGGGAAGCATTTGACACTCTGTGTCAAAAACAGCAGGCCAATTCGATTAATCCATCACTTCTAACGATGGAGGAGGAGAATGCAGCCTATCGTCGATGGGATCATTTGGCCGGGCTGGAAGAGAAATTCCTTAAGCAGAGGTCGAAGTTACATTGGCTGAAGGTAGGTGATAAGAACAACAAAGCATTTCATAGAGCAGCTGCAACTCGGGTTGCACAGAATTCTATCAAAAAGATCCATTGTGTTGATGGAAGAGTGGTTACAAATGCTGATGAGATTAAGGATGAGGCAGAGAGACACTTTAGAGACTTCCTGCAGTTCATTCCTAGTGAGTTTGAAGGATCCACGGTTGATGAACTTGAGCATATGTTGCCATTCCGCTGTTCTAGCGTTGATCAGCAAATTTTAACCCGGGAAGTAACTGGTGAGGAAGTGAAAAAGGTTCTCTTTTCAATGCCGAATGACAAGTCACCGGGGCCAGATGGTTTCACCTCAGATTTTTTTAAAAAATCATGGGATTTGTTGGGAACTGAGTTCGTCTTAGCTGTACAATCTTTCTTTGCTAAAGGTTTCTTGCCCAAAGGTACAAACTCTACAATTCTAGCCTTGATTCCTAAGAAGGTCTCTGCTATGGAAATGAAAGATTATCGCCCCATCTCCTGCTGTAATGTGCTATATAAAGTTATCTTGAAGATTTTAGCTAACAGACTCAAGAGGGTGTTGCCTAAGTTTGTATCTGCGAATCAGTCTGCTTTTGTAAAGGATCGTCTGTTGATTGAGAACGTGCTACTTGGTACTGAGCTGATCAAAAATTATCATAAGGAGGCCCTCTCTGGTCGTTGTGCTATAAAGATTGATATATCCAAAGCATTTGATTCTGTTCAATGGTCTTTTTTGTCCAAGGTTTTAACTGCGTTGCAGTTTCCTCCTTTGTTCATTCACTGGATAATGCTATGTGTTACAGCAGCCTCATTCTCAGTGCAAGTTAATGGTGAGCTAGCTGGTTTTTTTCGAAGCTCTAGGGGTCTTCATCAGGGCTGTTCTCTCTCACCGTATTTATTTGTCATCTGTATGGATGTCTTATCTAAGCTCCTTGACAAGGCTGCCGGTGAACGTGTGTTTGGTTTCCATCCACGGTGTAAGAACCTTGGTCTGACTCATTTAAGCTTCGCTGACGATTTCATGGTTCTATCTGATGGCAAAGTACGGTCTATAGAGGGGATCATCATCGTGTTTACTCAGTTTGCCAAAATGTCAGGTTTGTCGATTAGTATGGAGAAATCAACTCTCTATATGGCTGGCAATGCAAAACATCTCGACTCGGTGCGTTTCCCGTTTGAGGTTGGTTCTCTCCCAGTTCGCTATTTGGGACTCCCACTAGTCACCAAACGGCTCACCTCTGCTGACTGCTTGTCGTTGGTGGAGCAGCTTAGAAAAAACGAATTAGTTCATGGACAGCTCGCTATCTCTCTTTTGCTGGTCGGTTTAATTTGATTTCCTCTGTTCTTTGGAGTGTCTGCAATTTCTGGATGGCGGCTTATCGTTTGCCGAGTGCGTGTATTGCGGAGATTAATTCTATCTGCTCAGATTTTCTTTGGTCTGGAGCAGAGATGAATACACGAAAGGCTAAGGTGGCTTGGGAGGTGGTCTGTAAGCCTCGAAGTGAAGGTGGGCTAGGACTGAGATCTCTTCATGAGGCGAACAAGGTTTGCTGTCTGAAGTTGATATGGAGGCTAGTATCTCATGGAGATTCTCTATGGGTAAAGTGGTCTCATGCAAATTTGTTAAAGGACACCTCTTTTTGGTCCGTGAAGAGTAATTCCTCTCTTGGGTATTGGATTTGGACAAAGCTCCTGAAATACAGAGAAGTGGCTAAAACGTTTTGTAAGGTTGAAGTTGGCAATGGACAACGCGTTTCTTTTTGGTTTGACAATTGGTCTGGTATGGGGATGCTTGCGGAGGTTGTGGGGGACAGAGGAGTTGTGGAGTTTGGGATACCTTGGCAGAGTTCTCTAGCAGCAGCATGGGCTCAACGGCGATGACGACGTCACCGTGCAGACCACCTACAAGAGATTGAGGCTGCTTTGCTTCAGTCCAGTCAACACCGGCAGCAGGGAGAAGACAGAGTACTCTGGCGCGGGAGAAATGATGTTTTCCGGCCCAAATTCATCACTTGGGATACGTGGAACCACATACGTACGACAACTAATGCGGTAGCATGGCATAGGGGGGTCTGGTTTGGTCATTCGACTCCAAAGTTCTCTTTTTGTGTATGGTTGGCTGCTCTTGATCGTCTCTCGACAGGGGCACGTATGATCGCATGGAATGGGGGGTTTGCCGGTTCTTGTACTTTTTGTCAACTAGCCATGGAAACGAGAGATCACTTGTTCTTTGCGTGTGACTATGCCTCTGCAGTCTGGTCAGCTGTGGCTAAAGGTCTGCTAAAGGCACAATACACTACTGACTGGTCTATTCTACTTGAAAATATTTCAAACCCTCACATCCCACTTGTGGAGGGGTTCCTTATTCGGTATGTTTTTCAAGCTGTCACATACATGATTTGGAGGGAGAGAAATGGGCGTCGCCATGGTGATGCGCCAAAGCCTGCATCAGTATTGATAGAGTGGCTTGATCGACAAGTCAAAGATCAACTTTTAGCCATTGGACAATTAGGCGATCGGCGTTATGATGAGGTGTTTCTGGTTTGGTTACAATCTCGTTGCTAAGGGTGATGGTTTACTAGTTTCTCTATAATTTGTATTTTCAAACAAAGTTGCACAAGTTGTAAAACAGTTTATTTTTTCTTTTGAATATAATTTAACATTAAATTCAAAAAAAAAACGAAATGAGTATATATAATTTTCATTAAAATATATCAAATAAACCCACGCGTAGCGTGGGTTCAAAACCTAGTAAAATAATGAAAATGGAACTGATTAATAATCATCTATTTCTTTCCTTATGATCTGAGATTGGTTGATTTGCAGGTGCACTAAGCTTGTACAAAAACCTTAATGATTACAATTAGAGATATTTTGTATACATCACAGATTAGTAATATATTTGTTTGGGGACTAAGGGGCAACTGATTTGGCTTGAGATATCGATACAAACTGAAACACATGGAGGGTTTTAAGTTCTTACCATTGAGGAATGAACATATTTATTTAGCTAATACTAAGATCTTTTGAATTTTCATAGTATTAATATATCAACACAAAAAACAGAAAATACCTCAACTCAGCGTGTATCTGATACTAGATTCGGACCCGCACGTACGTGCGGGTTGATTCATAAACTAAGTTTACAATGAGGTCTGAAATATATTATATACGTGCCAGATTTTTTTTTTATTAACTATGTTTGAATATAGTTTGAAATTATTTTGAAAATGTTATTTGTAAAATGTGTCAATATATTTGAAAGTAATATATGACAAATCAATATATATGTAAAACAATTGTAAAAATGGTTTCATACTCCATAGTTGAGAGTACTGTTATTCGATATGTAACATATAATTAGAGGGTATAACATTTATAACTGAAACTAAGATCGGTTGTTTACATTCATTTTGTGAATGTTAGGTTGAAGCCCTGTTTTAGAAATCGTTAGGCGCTAGTCGGGCGGTCAGGGTGGGCTTAGCGCCTAGCGAGAAAATCGGGGATTAAACGGGGATTAATCGGGGACTAGTTTTATGGTTATTTTATTAAATTAATAATAAAATACAAATATATAGTATTAAATATATGAATAATTCTGTTTATGTTAAAATAAAATATCAAATAAAATATAAAACTATAGTATTGTCTTTAATATTACGATAAACACATAAAAACATAATTTTAATAGAAAATTTTATGATTTTTATTAAAATTTTGTACATTAGTTATTGTAAAATATCATAAACTCTTAATTTAAATGTCTAAATAACAAAAATATAGATATTTGATTTATATTTTAATTTAAAAATAGTCGGTATATACAAAACTAAGCGGAAAATAATCGGAGTAGACAGATTATAATCAAACTAGACGGACATAATTAGATAATCGATGCTAGGCGGGGATTAATCATTAATCGAGGCGGAGAGGGTGGGCCTAACGATTTTGCGGGGCGTAATCGGTGCTAGGCGGGGATTTTTAAAACAGGGGGTTAAAATAATAGCGGTTTCACCAAGAAATTTGGATTGATGTGATGGTGGATCCGGATCAAATAAGAACCAAATTAGTGATTGATTAGATTAATTATTATTATATCCGTAAACCCATCTCGAAAAACTGCTAAAAGTATCAAGCTTGTGAAACCCATCTCGAAAGATTTTTCCGGTAACGAATTTAATATTTGTTGGCCTGTAGAAAACTCACCCTAGGAAACCACATGTGTAATGTATGCATTTGCTTAGCTTGAATTTGTAAACCCATGGATAACAAACATTTCAATAAATCATTTTTTCTAATATGTAAGATTTCTATTAAGGGATTGGATAAAAGATTATGACGGAATACTTGTATTTTCATTTCTAATATTCTCAAAAATACAAATGTCTATAGAATTTTTTTATGATACATAAAATTAAAATAAAAAATTACAATTTAATTCTTAAATGTGTAAACTTTTTTTTGTTTTGTTTGATGGACATAATTAAATAACACACAAATTAAATGAAAATAAATCAGATAATGTGAATTTACAATTTCTAATTAGTTTTATAAAATGTATTATTAGATATTTTCATAATGGGACATAAAAGTTTACACCTTATGATATATGTTGTGTTGGTGGACAATCAAATCTACTATACAATTACATGTTATTCTCTTCTATATGTTAAGACTAAACATCATAAACAATAAAACAATGACATGAGAGTCAGAGACTTAAGCCCAACCTAAGTAACATGCTCTCTTCATCATTTTCTCCACATTAACATTCTCCGTTTCATAAACACCATTGATATTTCCAGTGGAAAATTCGAATTTCAGAGCAACATAGCTCCAAATTTTAAAACAAACAAATCTAAAACTAAAAGTGTCTCTTGAGTTCTTCAATGTCTTGGAACCATATGTCTTTGCTTTATCCTTTGTGTTATGGTAATCTGTAAAGTTGAAATGGAACAACACCATCTCCGATTCGTAAACACCATTGATATTCTATTTTAAACTTACGAATAAAATCACTAAATTCAATTAAAATACAAACCTGAGTTAATTGCTTCATTCCAATATACCTGCTTATTCAAGCATAAATATATTAGAAATGATTTCATGTAAAATAAGAAAACATAAACATTTGAAACAAAAAAAACATACTATCGAAACAATGATTTGTTTTTAACTAACACAGTTTTTTTAATTGGGTTGGAGAAGTACCTTTTTATTGACAAATCAATAATTCAACTGTTGCCACCGGATGAACTCATGTACAAAACCTATATGCATCCTTACACTCTTTAGGTTTTGGTATTATAGCCGAGGTCACTATTTATGTATGTTTTCACTATCTGCAAACACAAAATTTCTTACTTTAAATATACAAAAATAACAAAATTGTGAACCTACTAAAATAAAAATAAAACTCACCCGATAAAAATTAATATAGGAGATTAATGATGAAGTTTGGTTACATATTCAACATCATCTGCCATTTTCTTTTCAAAAAATTTTGCACACTCGTATTCCAAGCTATGCAGGGTTAATTAGGTTATGAAAATATTGTTTTTATGAAACGATTTATGTACTGTGTAACTTTAAGAAGATATATATATAGCTCGAACATAATTAGGGTTAATAGTATCAAAATCTCAACAAATAAATACTTAATTGCGTATTATGTTAATTTCTCACGCAAAATAAAAGCTGAATTAACAGCATATCTTAATTAAGTATTTAATTGTATTAAATTGATTGGTTGTTTCCATAATTATCTCACAGTATAAAACCAAATCAAATAAGTTTACATATATATAATTTCGACATTAGTTTTTGATTTTTATGTAAGAAACTTTAAACAACTTTCTGAATTATTGAGTAATTAAAATGTCGTTTACCTTAATTATTCAAACTGATAAGATTTCTTTATGTTGCATTATTAGGAAACTTATTATTTTGCATTTGATATGGATACACGTTTATTTCCAATTACGTGGGTAGATTTATTTAGATTTAATGGCATCTACACTAAACTATCTTGGTAACCATATTTGTTTGATTATGATTTTCATGTGTTAAAAATCAATTAATATTTCGGCGATTTGCTTAGATTAAGTTGCTAAGCTTATATGAACTTTCCTTAGAAATTCTAAGCTAATTTTGGGGGATTGATTTAGTTAGATTGTTTATGGTAGGTATTATTAATAAGAGCCGATTTTTTATGTGATATGCATATGTTAGGTATTAATTGCACCCGATTTGGAAGGTTTATATGATTTTATTTTGGATCGGCTACTACCACTTATATCAATCTGTTTGGTCATAGCTTAATATCAATCTGTTTGGATACAGTTTTTTACATATATTTATTCTGATTTTAGTGGCATTTCATTGTAATAATGTCTAACCCTATGTCTTTTTATTAAAAATGCTTCCATTTTAATAGTATAGATTAAGGAATTACTTCTAAAAGAAGTAACTAAGTTTAAAGAAACATACCAAAAGCAAGATACCAATCTTTAAAATATTATGTAAAACACAAATATAAAGTAATGAAAATGACACTTATTAATAATCATCAATTTCTTTCTTAATGACATGAGGCTGAGGTTGGTTGATTTGCAGGTGCACTAAGCTTGGAACATAAGAAGAAGAGCACACAAGTGGGCGACAAAATTGGCGAGGAATATCTCCATAACTGGTACGTTTTCCGAGATTTGGAGCCTCTCCGATATTCACAGATTTGAAGTATCCATCTTGTCCAATTATGTTGGCTGTTTGGTTAAAACGGGTCTTGGTCCGTTCAAATTCGTTGTCTAGATCGAAAAACACAGCAACTTTCTTCTCCTCGTCAATGAAGAAACTCCCAGCTAGAATACTAACGCTACAACTAGAGGTCGAACTCAAAAACATGCTCCACGACACTGAACCGAGACTAATTTGATTCGTAACACAAATCTCCACTGTGTGACGACGAAACTTCCGCCAGCTATCATGTATTACCGCAAGCTGCTCGTCTCTAACACAAGATAAAGACACAAAATTATCTGGACCAGAGGAGGGAAACGGCAGAGGCAGCGGTGGTCCAAATTTTTCCAATGTAAAATCAAAAGGGAGTAGAATCTCCCCTCTCGTTCCTGCATCTCTTATTTTCATTTCAGCCAAGAAATAAGTATTTCCTTTCAAAGACACGCCACGTTGACAAGAATCTATATCCCAGTCAGGAGTGTCATAAAAAACCTTCCATGAATTAGAGCTAAAATTGTAGATTTCGTAACACAAAACTTGGCTTCTCCAATCTGTATCACCGAAAAGCCTCAAGATTTTGTGGTTACGGTTCTTGTCATATCCGAGAGCATACCTGTCTAACCTGTGGAAGTTAATTCTTGGTTGGATCCATCTAGTTTGCCCCAAATAGGGATTCCACACCACAAGCCTTGAGTTGTCCTTAGTGACGCATAGGAGTAAGCCGTCACAATGAAAGACTTTAGTTATCTCGACTTGGTTAAGTATACCTCCTACT
>NC_025692.1:17206049-17206523 GCF_000633955.1 Camelina sativa | reverse complement strand
AAATGTTAGAATTAAAGGCTGACAATTCTATATTGCATTGGTGATTTTTATAAGTTTTGTTTGCTCCAAAATATTTACATGTGCTTGCCACATTTTGTGGTGCAGGAGATGAGAAAACACACTTTAAAGTGACTCTTTTGCCGGTATAGATTTTACATTGCAAGGTTGCCTACCTGATTTCGTCTTAGACATCAGGTTCATCTGTTGCCAGTGCTGAAATACCTGAAACTATTCATGCAGCTTGCAAGTAATGTTTGTTCAGTTGCAGCTTGCTTACGTCTCTCCAAAAAAAAACATATGCGTACTACTGAAAAGATTATTCTAGAGAAAGATGACAGCATCTTGCTGATATTAATAAACCACATAATGGATGCTCTGAAAATCTAAGGATTATTAAACACCCTCTTTACCCTTCTTTGCTGTAAACTTTTCTACAGGGCTTCCCAATACATTAATTAACCCGGCTTTGCTATA
>NC_025692.1:17099293-17205949 GCF_000633955.1 Camelina sativa | reverse complement strand
TTGTTCTGTGTTGTAGCACGAATACCTAGTGATTTATTAAGAGATACATAACATAAGTAAGTAAATGAATATAAGAAAAGAATGAAAATAAAGATTCTCGGCCATGGTCTCGTCTGTTTCTGTTGTCCGGTAAGCCGGCTTTCTGGCCGTTTCTTCTTTGACGTTTTGCTAGGGTTAGATGGAATCGCTTTAGTTGGTTGTTGTTAGTGGTAGATTTATGGTGGTCCTTAGTAGTATTGAGCAGTTTGAGTAGCTTTCGATTGGGATGTTTCGGCTCCTTTCTAAGCGGAGGTTTCGTTTTGTTTGAATGTGATGGTAGAACCTTAAGTTTGTCGAGTTCCTTCTTCTTCTTGTTGTTCATAGTGGGTGATAGTCTTCTCTGTTTTCGTCGGTCTCGTCTATGTGATTGGTGTTCTACGAGAAGTTAGGCCTCGCTCCTTGCGTTTTGAAGACTTCTAGTTTGACGTTTTTTGGCGTATCAACGTCGTCGTCGTTTCCGGAAGTGAGTGGTCTTGCTTGCCGTGTTATGAAGTCCCTGGTTCTTGGTTACGAGAGATCGGCTCTCATCGTGTTAGGAGGTGGTTGATGTTATTCTTGAGTTGGCTGTGGGCATCCTTGGTAAATCTCATCCGTTTGTGCTTAGAAGAAGAAGTTCTTTGCTTTTTTGGTTCTATTGTTTCTGTTAAAGTTTTATGGCCGGTTGCTTTTTTCTTAGATTAAGGTTGTTGTCCTCATTCGTTTTTGTTATCAAATGCTTTGTTTATGTATAGGTTTTTAGTTCCTTTGTTAGTTTCCGGGGAAATCTTGTTTTCCTCCGGCCTTTGACTCCGGGGACATTCTTGTAGTCCGCCGGCTTAAGTCTCCCCTCTTTTGGGCGTAGTATTTCACTTTGTATTCTACCTTGGTTGGAACCAAGTGTATTAATAATAATACCAGTTGACAAAAACAAAAAAAAAGATTCTCGGTGTCTGCAAGAGAAACAAACAATGCATAGAGAGAAAAGGCAAAACTAAGAAAGAAATCATTGTTATTTCCAATTTTCCACAAAAGAGGTCTCTCTCACTAAAAAAAAAGAAGAAACGTTTATTTTGGATAAAAACTTAAAAATTCCTTATTTATTTTTTTTATTTGGATAAATAATACCTCGTTTAATTGTTATTTCCATGTTCTTCGGTTGAATTTTTCTTTTAATTTTGTTTGTTAATTTAAAATAAATAGATAATTTATTGTTTTAAAGACAAAATTGTAATTTAAAATGATAATACACGTACCAGATATAATAAAATTTAGGGAGATTCTCAAAAATATCATCAAAATAAGTATTTTTTCCAAACTTAGCACACCATCTCTAAAATTCTAAAACTAGCACAAATTAATCTTTCAAAATTAAATTCAAAATTCAAAATTAATCTTTCAGAAAATAAAGATTTTGAAGAACGAGCAAAACAATACGTCCTTACATTGGAAACACGGGGAATCCTAGTATATAATTCGGTTTATTTGGTCTGGATTATTTGATATAATTTGGTTTATTTGGTTTGGATTATAATACTGTAGGTATGAAATTTTATCTACCGTTCTCAAGTTATTTGAAATTTGGTTCGCCACCTCTATTTTTTATATTTTATATTATCTTAGTGTGTGAATTAGCTTTTTTTTGGTTGGTGGGGCATAAATGTAAATGGATGGATGGATCTATAAACTGATTAAAATATTATTTAGTCACTCGATCCAGTATAGTATTTAGGATCACAGATTATGTTAATTAACAAGAAAAAAATCCAGCATTTGATCGAATATGATTAATTAAGAGATACATAACATAAGTAAAGTAAATAAATAAAAAGAAGAAGGAAAATAAAAGATTCTCGGAGTCTCCAAGGGAAACAATTACAGAGAGACAAAAGGCACAAAAAAAAAAGAAAAGAAAGAGATCATCGTTATTTCCATTTTTCCCACAAAAGAGGTCTCTCACTAAAAAAAGAAGCAATGCTCTTTTCTATTTTGTAGTAAGTAACACTTTGCGCTTTACAACAAACGATTAAATAAGGTAAAAAACTTCTCATTAATGGCAATAAAGTTCTTTTTTGGTGGTTCTTTCAAAATCAAAACAGAGAGAATAAAAAAAACACAAACTTGTAAACTTTATTTATTATTTACTGTAATGTAATCTCTCTATAACAACACCACCTACGTATTGGCCTTATTGCTTACGGCGTATTTATACATATATGGAAAGATCCTGTGTCCTTCCCTACATATAAAGATTCTGTTTTTCCAGTTTTTTTTTTGTTTTTTTTCTGAATCAGATCCTTATTCTTGACCCCTTTCGATCAGATTCATGGCAACGACTCAATCACACACCTCAGATCTTACTTCTGGTAACGTCACTTACTGACCCATCTCTCAATTTTTCAGATTCTCTTCTAAATTTGATTCCTTTACGTTTGATCTCTGCCTTTCCTTTTTCTCAAATTCTTAGTGGCTTTCGTGTCCAAATCCTCTTACATCGGATTTTTTTTATCTGTTAGGTTAGGTTTCGTTGATTTGGGTTTGGATTTAGAATTACTAGTTTTGCTTTTTCAGTTTTTGGTAGTGGTCTCATGAATTCACTAGTAGCGTAATTGAATTGCAAGTGTTCAAGTTTGGAGAATCTCGATCTCGTTTCTGTTAGGATCTGGGATCCAAGCTCTTTGATTTGTTTAGTGTTCCTTAAGTTCAAATTTTGGATTTTTTTGCATTAGGATCTGCTTTTGTTTTTTTTTTTTGCCGATCTTGTTGCAACCCTTGTTTTGTTCTTGTTTCTTCAACTTCTTATCCGACCATGCTATTGTTCATTTGGCATCTCTCACTCATACTCCTTCAGAAAATCGAATGGAATGTTACTTTAATTGCAGAATAAAAACAAAGATTTATATGTAAATTGTTTCAACATAAAGTAGAAAATTACCGAGGAGAGAGTATATGTTTGGAGGCAATAAAACTTGTCATAATCTTGAATTTAGCCATAGACTGCATATTTAACCTTCTTCCAAATTTCAGTGGAGCGACAAAATGCAGAGGGTGAGAAATTTTCATTTAAATATTTATTGGTTTTAAGACAACTGATTTAACTTTTATTATATAGGAGATGAGATTAGTTATGATATGAAAAAAAAGAAAACCGTAGAGAAAGGTGGGAAGGTGGGAAGATATATATGTGGAGTTCGAACAAACCAAAATATTAGATTGTGTTTCTTTAACTAATTATTTTTTTAAAAATATGTGTTAAATTGTTTTCGTTTTCTTTCTTTGATCGACAATCATTTTTTGTTTTATATATTTTTTTAAATTATTTGGTTTTGCTGACATGTCACAATTTTATTGGTATAGTGACTTGTGTTTTATAAGATAAAATGATTGTAAGGTGATGTAGATTTTTTTATACCCTTAAGTTTTCTTAAAGAAATCGGTACAAGGTTTTTCTAATCTAGAAACGTGATTTGAAAGACAAACTTTAAGTTAGTGCATCTTATATATTGGCACTGAAGAAAATCATACAAGAAAGTACATAAATCTTAAAAGAACTATGTGGAGTTATTGGTTTGAGATTTAAATAGAGTTTTAAAGATTTTAAATGTTATATAAAATCTATTGTTATTAGATCAAGATTTTGTTAAATTCTGTTAAAGTTTAGTGTTATTAGTTTGTACTTTGTTAAAATTCATTTAAAATCTTAAAAAAATTGGGTTATTGGATTCAGACTTTTATAAAGTCATTAAAAGTTTTGTGTTATTCAATTAAAACAAGAGGCATTTTCAAAAATACCCCTTTTTGAAATTTTTTTTTTAAAATGCCACCATTTTCAAAACTCTCCCTCTTTATATATAAAATGACCAAATTACATTTTCTATGAGTGACACAAGAATGTACAGTCACCAAAATCGAAAAAAAAATTCCCACCAAAAATTATTTTTTTTTCCGCCAAAATCGAAAAACATTCTCGCCAAAATCAAAAAAAAAATCCGGTAAAAAACGAAAAAAAATTCCCGCTAATATTTTTGATATTTATATTTTTTAAAAACCTTATAAAAACTTTGTAAATGCTTTAAAAAACTTTTAAAAAACCTTTTAAAAAACTTGTATACGTTTTTAGAAGGTTTTTAAAAAGTTTTTTATAAGGTTTTTATAAGTCATTTACAAAATTTTTACAAGGTTTTATAAGGTTTTTAAATCGCTAAAACCTTAAAGTCTTGTAAATTTTTTTGGTGGGAAATTTTTTTGACAAAAAAAAAATGTTCTGAAAATTTTTTGGCGGAAAAATATGTTGGAATTTTTTTTTTCATTTATTGATAAAATATTTTTCATGTAAGGGTAAAATGGATATTAAAATTAAAGGAGGGAAAAAAAGAAAATGACAAAAAAAAGTATTTTTGAAAAGGAGTATATCAGAAAGGGTATTCCTAACAAATTCTCTATTTTGAACTTTGTAATGTTTTTAGAGAGATTAGCATTTACACCTACTTCTCATCCATCTTTTTACACTTAGACATACTTTCTACTCTTGCTATACTTTTCCAAGTTTTTAGCTTAGGTGTCTTTCTTTAATGGCAAAACTGCCCTGGAACTATGGTTGGTCACATTTCTATTAAGTAACTATGTTATTTTCAGAAATATGTTATCACTCTTAGATGGTAACCAAAATTAAAATCTGACCGCTCATGTTTGAAGTGGAAGAATAATCCAAACATTTTGTGTGTTTTATTCCTTATTCGATAGTTTCCCCTTTCTTTCTCTCTCTCTTTTTTTCTCACTTTCTTTTATCTTTATTATCATTTATTTAGTTATTATCAATAAATTTCGTATATTTTTTTACACAAAATATTATTATTACACTTTTTCTACATTTTGTAACATCCGCGAACCGCAATCCCGGTTTAGGATGTGCATCGATCGATGCAAAGTTGGTTTGTGCTGTTCGAGTTTAAGTTAAATATTGCGTTTTGGGGTTAGGGAAACTCTGAAATCGCTTATAAAAGCAGAAACTCGAGTGTTTGGCCGAGTTTGGCCGTTTCTACAAAAAAAGAAAGAGAGAAAGAAGTTTTTGGTTGTTCTTGAGAGTTCTTGGAGGAGTTCTTGGAGATCTGTGGTTGTTCATGTAGAGATCTGTAGCTGGGATCGTTGTAGGAGGTTCCTAGGAGTGTTTCTCTTCCTGTTGAGGTTCAAAATCGTTTGTGGCAAAGGTAAGTGCATGACCATGGCTTATCTAAGCCAGAGTTTTCTCTGATCTGCTTGTTTATGTGTTGTATGGCTTGTTAGAACGTTATTTGAGACTTTGAGGCTTTCTTGTGGCTTGGGATCGAGTTTGATGGTTGTAGGAACGAAGATCTGGCGAGAAGCTTCGGGGAAAAACGATGCTCGGCATGTGCGTCAGTCGATGCAAATGCAGGACGACGCGTTTGACCTAGGAGCATCGGTCAATGCCATGTGGAGGCGTCGGTCGATGCAATTAGGGATTTCATGCTATGTCGAGTATGTGTCGGTCGATGCAGTGTGCGTGTCGGTCGATGCAAGTGAACCTTGCGTCGGTCGATGCAAGCGTGTGTTGGTTGATGCAACCCTAGTTGGTGTCGGTCGATGCATGGTTGGCGTCGGTCGATGCAGAGACCTGGTTTGTTGTTGTTTGGTTATTGATTGTTGGTTGTTGGTTAGAGATGTCTCCTTGTGTGTATAGCCCAGTAGATGGGAGGATTGTCTTACTGAGTGTTTATTAAATACTCATGCATTTCGATTTGTGTTTGTGGTGCAGGTAAAGGCAAAGTGTGATCGTGGAATCAAGGCTATGAAGAGGAGGATGTTCTAGATGCTTTGTTGTTTGCTATGTGTCTTTGTTAGGATGCTAAAGTGGAATTTAGTGGTCTAGAACGCATGTTAGGATTGCTGGTTTATAATTTATTTTATGTTCAGGATTGTTATTGGAATGGTGTTATGTTATTTCCTTTAATGGTTATTGGTTATTGGATTCATTATTTGTTATCCGTTGTTGTTATTGTTTGGGGTAGGTTGCTAGTGAGTATGAGATCACTAGATATTAGGATTATAAAAATAAAAATAAAAATAATAAAAAAAAATAATATAGTAATGAAAATGAAATACAAATGTTGAAGAAAAAAATAATTAAAAGAGAAAGAGAAAATAGAGAAAAAAATGAGAAGGAAAAAGAAAAAGAAAAAACAGAAGGTTAGTTTAGTTGGAGGGTGTAAGCTGTAATTTGATATAAAAAAAATATATGAATAGTAGAAAATGGGTGTAATGGTGAATAGTTTTACAGAAAATAGGTGTGGGTGTAATTTTCTGTGCAATATATATATGAAATGAATATATTCAAACTTTTAAAGTAAAAAACAAATAGTTTAAACCTTTACATCTTCTTCAAACAATCACATCTTTGAACTTACTTTACTTCAAAAACAATCACAAAAATAAATAAATATGTTGATTTTTTCATCAGAGCCAAAGCAAAAGTCACATTTTTCCCACTTTAGAGCTTTGTCTTAATCTCACTTACTCGACCGTTCCTCTCAAAAAATTTCAAAAAACTCAATTTTGAATCTCAGAAAAAAGGAAGTTTCCGGCGTTAAATTCGAGAAGAAAAAAAAAACACAAATCTCCGGTGATAATGGGTTGCGTCTCATCGAACCTCCTTAATCACGACGAAGACTTCCCACAACTCGGCGGTGGAAGCTCCGCCTTTGGCCACCACATCGTCAAACTCACCTCCACCACTTACGGTCTTCTCACTCTCGATCCTCCTCCTTCTTCTCCTCCTCCTTCCTCCGCCGCATTCTCATCCGACATGCCTATGACACCGCCGGAGAAATTCAAGATCGGTACTAAATCTAAGTCGTCATTGTGGTCTGAGCCAAGGGTAATCAAGTCTGAACCGGAGGTTATTAACTCATGGGAGCTAATGTCTGGTCTCGACGGTGAGAGTTTCCGATTCACTCCTCTTCCGAAGACTCCGGTTAAGTATAAAGTCTTCGGCGGAGAGAACAAAGAGAACTCTGAACCTAATCGGAGAAACCCTAGAAAAAACTTGAACGACGACGTTTTGAAACCGTTAGATCCGAACCGAGATGATTCGGATCGGAGAAACGCTACGAAACCGTTGAAGGATCTGAAATCGGCTGAGAGATTTGAGAGGATTTGTCCTCCGGGAGGAGAGAACCGTGTGGTGATTTACACGACGTCGTTGCGCGGTGTTCGTCGGACGTTTGAGGCGTGTAACGCTGTGAGAAGCGCGGTTGAGAGTTTAGGTGTTGTGGTTTGTGAGAGAGATGTGTCTATGGATAGAGGTTTTAAAGAAGAGCTTGTGAGTCTAATGGCCAAGAGAGTTAAGGATGATGGAGCTGCAACTGCATTGCCGCCTCGGGTTTTTGTGAAGGGAATGTACATTGGTGGAGCAGAGGAAGTGTTGAGACTAGTTGAGGAAGGTTCTTTCGGAGAGCTGATCGGTGGGATTCCGAAAAAGAAAGCAGGAGGATGCGAGAGCGGCGCGTGTGATGGATGCGGCGGTTTGTTTTTCTTGCCGTGTTTTAGGTGTAATGGAAGCTGTAAGATGGTGAAAGGATGGGGTAGTGCTGCTGTGGTTGTGAGGTGTAATGAGTGTAACGAGAACGGTCTTGTTCCATGTCCTATTTGCAGCTGAGAGTTCTGAATTCACTCTTTTTCAGTTTGTGTCTCTTAAGCTTATGGGGTGAAATAGACCAAACCTATCTATGTTTGTTTGATGATCCGTTATGTATAATTCAATACAAATCCTCTCATGTTCTATAATGTCATCTTCTTCTTCTTCAAACTTGTCCAGTTGAGATTGATGCTATATAGGATCACAATAGGTCGACGTAATGAACCTTTTCTATGAATGAAATAAAGCTTAGATGAAAAAAGGAAAAGATCAATCTTGGTGAATTTCATAGAACGAGTAATTTCAACAAACCAAGAAAAAAATTACTAGCTTATAAGAAGAGTTACATTGTTGGTATTGTATCTGAAGGCTGTGACACCTCGCGGCAATGTTCTCTGTCGGAAACAGAATCTGAAGAAGAAGACTTGTTGGGTTTTCGTTTCTTCTGCGTTTCCTCTTTGTGGATTTGGTTATAATTTCTATCAGCTTTGGCAACGATCTTGGAGACAGTGAAACCAGAGTCTTCAAAAGTGTGTGATCTTTGCGGGAGCAGTGAGTCACGGCAGAAGACATCAATCCCCTCGTGAGTCCATACACCTAAAATCGCTTCTCCTTTGAGTCCTATCGCAAACCAACCGAGACCTGAAACAGCAATATCTACTGAACTTGTGTCCCAACTGCTTCCACTCACTCTGAATTCCTTTCTAACCCATTTTCCTAACTCTTCAACACGCTTCTCTCCAATTGGTGGCTTCATCAAGAATCAAAATGTTCAAAATGGTTAAGACTTGTATAAAGGATACTGTTCAAATCAAGCGTTGATCCTAACTAGTTCAAGATAGTTACAATTTGATAATTATCTACAACCGAAATGGTCTTTCAAGTTATGTAATCTCTCAATGGTGTTCAATACAAAAATTCATCACATTTCTTTCATCTACAACTGAAAGAAAGCCAGAGCTTTTACCTGCAATCGACAACCGAAATGGTCCTCAAGTGTTTTGTAAGCGTTCTCTTTCTTCCCCATGTGAAGTGGAACATAAGGAGACGCCCAAACTGTTACATACAACGAATTAACAGATGATTCATCAATGTCAAGTCTCATTAATCCACCAATGTGCACTGTATAACCTTCCTGCAAACAAAGAAAAAGAAAAAAAACTCCAATTAACAGTCTCACATTTGGTTACATGTATCCAAAAAGCCAACAACACATTCAATCTATAAAACCAGACCTTGATCCTGTAAGTCCTTGGTGTAAGTTCCTTACTGATATGAACAAGTTTCTGCTCCTCTCTAGTAAGCCTCGTAGTGATCTGATGCGGATTCAACAACCCCGGAGTATCAAACAACTTAGCCTCAAAAGGCAAAACACCTTCAATCCTAATTATCCCCAATGTAGTTCCTGGCACAGGAGCCTCTGTCAAATGCCAAACTTTCCCACCAACCACCTTCCCAACCGCATTAATCAGCGTACTTTTCCCTGCGTTCTGCGATCCAACCGCCCAAACATGTCCTCTCTTCCCAGCCATAGCCGCAACATCTTCAACCAAATCCTTAACTCCCCAATTCTTAAAAGGACTAACGAAATGCAACTTAGTGATCTTACTTAACCCACCTTCACGAGCTCTTTGTCTAACCCAGTGCTCAAACCTAGTAGGAGACAACGAACTCGGTAACAAATCAATCTTAGTCACAACAACAACAACTCTAGGTACATTTCCTGGTCTCCCTTCTTTCCAAGCCGTATTGTTCTCATCAATAGTTCTCGAAACAAGCTTAGCTACTCTCTTTGGGAAAGAACCATCGAAATCAGAAGCATCAACAACCATCAACACAACAGTTCTAGCACCAGAAGCTGAACCTAGTCTCCTACCAACAGTATGATCAAAATCAAAATCAGGAAGTAGATTCTCAACTGTTGGATCTTTCACTCTCCCGTAATGCCTAAGTGAATGACACCTAGCACACACCAATGGTCTAACATCTGATGGTTCTTGTTCTGTTTCTTCGTCTTTAGGGTTTAAGCCAGAAGAACTGTTGTTTGGTTCAATGATAAACCCTCGTTTGATTGAATCTATAAATTCAGGTTCTTGAGAGATTGGTACAAGATCACTAAGGTTCAGATCGTTCCTCTGTTTCTCAGTTGATGGTTTAATGAAGAAACCTGGATGTTTTGGGTTTGAGTTTTGCATATGAACTCCACAACCTGGGCATACGGAGATGGTGATTGATGTGGTGTCATTGTAATTCCCATCTCTGTTTAGCGGAAGCACATTAGAGGAAGAAGAGTAGAAACGAAGAAATGGAGATTTTGATGTAGTGGTGAAGTGAGGGGGATTGAGATATGAAGGAGATGGGTTTGTTGTGTTGCTTCGTATGGAGGATTTGAAGGAGGAGAGAGGAAGAGCGAATAAAGGTTTAAGCTTTGTTGATGAAAGCTCTCTCGCTACTTTAGAAAGCATTTCACTCTGGCGGTAGACGACGCCGATGAAGGGACGAGTGAGAAAAAAAAAAAAAAAAATTTAGGTTTTTATTTTTGTTTCTATGAGAGGAGGAAGACGAGTGGTTTTTTAGTTTTGGCAAATTGCGAAAAAGGTACCTGTAGTATTCATGTTTTGTAAAATAAAGTACTCATGTTTTGTACATCTAAACTATTAAACAAATTGTAGGGGGAAATATTTAACCTGAGTTTTTTTTTTAATAATTTAATCGATTTTTTGTTTAGTTTAAAATAGAAAGTAAATAAATTTTCAAATAATTCAAAATTTAGCTTAGATTTTAAATTTCTTTTACAAGTTAGGAGGATATATGATCAAATTAATATTTAGTGAAAATCGTTTTTAAAAAAATCTTATTCCTATTGAGTTGATTTTTATAGATGTTTATTGACGGTCAATAAATCCACTAAAAATATGTTTTCTCTCACCAATTAGAAAAACTTAAAATTTAATTTTTGAAAAACAATAGTCCGGAAAATTGCAACGTTCTTGATATTTTAGGGATTATATGAAACCAAATTCGAGTTGGTTGTATCAATGCATAAAAGTTCTAGGTGAGTTGTTCTACCTTTTTGGATTTATGTTGTTTATGTTGCTAATTAAAATTGAAACAGTTTGATTTATGTTATTTTTGAATCTTGTAAAGATCTTGATCATTAGTTTTCACTATTTGATTGGGTTACATTGAGTAGAAAGAAAAATCCACTTTTTAGGGGGAGAAGAACTCAAGTTTAAGTATTCAATAATATCATAAACTAGATTATGACCCGTGGTGTATCGTGGGTAAGTTTTTAAATTTTTTTTGTTAATATACTATTTTAATAATAATTTTGCTAATATACTCTTTTATTAGTTTTAGTGATTTAATATATAAACCGTGATATACCGCACAATATTTTTGTTTACTACAATTTTAATTAAATCAGTTTGATTCGACATATTTTATATTGGTGTTGTTAAAACATTAAAATGAGGATTTAACCCGTATTGAAATATCATATTACTGATAGTTTATTTTTTAGTATTATCAATTCAATCTTATAATGTCATATAACTTGTCATGTAATATAACTCATTTGTGTAATTTTGAAAATTTAATATGCTTAAATATTTATAATTTTAAACTTTTTATTAAGCTTAGATATATCAGTTATAAATTATAAACTTCTTAAAATTTTATAATTTACTATATATGTATATTGAACACACACTTTTATATTAATTGAATAATATATGTTTGTTTTTAAAAATTCAAATCACAATATATGCAAAAAAAATACACCTTTTTATTAACTTTATGTATTATATGATGATTCACTACATTTAAATTTTAAAATTAAAAAGAGATGATAGAAGAAGAATTTATTTTATCTGGAATAAATCTTCTAAATATCTATATTAATTATAGAACATTATATATATGAATAATTAAAATATTTTTATTATGTTTGGTTATAAGGATAGTAGAGAAAATTAACTAAACTTGTTTGGAATATAAACATTAAATAGCATTCAATTCAATGTAAAAACTTTCTAAAAAACATTTTTAAGTAAAAATTGCTGCAAAAATACTAATATAAATAGTTATTGAGAGGTGCCTTGTAAACCATTTTTGCCTTAGTCTAAAAATGGCAAGAAGGCCAACATTTTACAAAAGCCTATTCTGATTAAACAAAAAAAACTACCCAATGAACTAAGAGGCAACAAACAATATGGTAGTAGGCTAGTAGCCCTCTCTGAGGAGTAAGTTGAAAAGATGGAGAATCAGGGATTAGATTTAGAGCAATCAAAAACTGCTTGATCTCATTTTCTGCAACTATTTTCAAGTTCCATCGAATTGGAATTTAATATAGGTTCAGCTCCTTGCTGCAAATTATGTTCCATGGCCATGCTTCCACAAGCCTGCTTTAAGGTCACTTTTTGATTGTATATTACTACCTCTATCTAATATTATAAGCTTCTAAATTAAAAATGTGTATATTAAGTTTATTTTATACAAAATTTTATTTAATACTTTAGTTGGAGAGAATTGAACCAATCACAAAATTATTTATTTAAATTCAAAAATAGTGTTATTTTGACATGTTTTACACAAATTAAAAGAAAGCTATATAAGTTTTATGTTTCTTCTACTAATTGATAAGCTGAAATAACAATACGAATACAAAGATATTAGTATTCAAGTAAATTAATACTACATGTTATAAAAAGATTATAAAAATTAAATATAGTGAAAGTTTGTATAGAAGTAGATAGGATCATTACATTACAAAAGTCATTAGCATCATTACACAACACTTTTGACCTTTTGTTTGTTTGTGTGTTTTGGAAAAGTACAAAAGGTATCAAAGCTAATACAGAGATGAGTGCAACGAGAGCCACCACATCTCTCGAGAAGCGCAAAGATGGATCAAGCACTGTTGTTAATGCAACGAGCCACCACATACGCTTGACGTGTGATACTTGCAAATTACAATATTATCCTTTGGAGTTTTTTTTCGATTAAAAATGGCAACTCTGACCAAGTTGACTTGTTTGACAATTAATTGGAGTAAAAAATTTACACTGACCAATTCAACATTTGACTCATCACTGATATTTACTGATCAAAGGAGAACAAAGAAAAAGATAAATCTAAAAAGAAACAAAATAACTCAGCTTCAATTTTCCAAAGAATTTTTTTTAGGTCAATTTAAAACTGTTTTTGATAATTAATTTTAGATATTTTCCAAAACATAAATTTAATTCGTTTCGGGTATTTGACTTATGAAGTATGAACACAAACAATAATCTAACATTTTGCTATCTAAAAGTTTTAAAGATAAAATAATGAATTTCAAGATTCTTCTTTTTTTCTTTGTTAAATTTATAAATGCTTCTGAATTATGATATTTCTAGTTTGTATATTTCTTGCGACGACTTTTTTGATTCTCGACGTCAACATGACAACATATATTAGAAATATACACGTACAAATTAGTCTTTATTTGTTTTGTTAAATTTCATATACACCTAATTAACTGATTGTTAAAAATGTAGACTCATTCAATATGATATACTCACACGTTCATTCATTTTTTATAATTTTCTATCTGATAATTATAATTGATTATTTTTTGTGACAAACAGCATTCTCGTTTCTTAATTTAAAAAATGAAAACAGAAACTGACTTTTTCAACTATGAACACAGACTACTATGTACCTAACACTTTTCTTGATTAAATACGATTTAATCAAAGATATAAACAAGGACAATAAAGGCAAGTTGTTTAACTCTAAAATGTAGGAAACATTTTAAGCAACAAAGCAAGTTTTTAACAACTTCAGGGGGTAAAGAGTAAAAATAAATAACTAAAAGCGCCCATTAAAACAGAGACAAATCTTCTTCAAAAGCCTCACTCTCTCTGTGTTTTACTCTTCTGGACTGTGGTAAACATCTAAACGTAGGAACCCAAATCGAAGAAAAAACACAAACTCTCCCTAAGAGATTTACCCAAACGATCCCAAAAGCAAAAGGCAACAGAAGCATCATCAAGCTTCACAGCATTACATAGGGGAATGAAAAGCAAAAGACCAGAAGAAAATTTCAGACAAGCATTCTTTACATGTCTGTAGAGGAGCAGAAATATATATAAAAGCCTGTGTAGCTAAACGGTTAATGCATAGGATGTCGCGGGACAGCACGGGAACGAACAGGTGTCTTTGACGGACTCACCCTGCATAATCCAACCATCAAAATACGATTAGTGCTCAGAGATTCATAATCAATATATACAGAGAATGTTTTGAGAGTTGGTTTGTTCTTTGGACCTTATCGGTAAAGAACCAAGAAGGAGACCACTGCAGTTGAGGGCAGCTATTGCACTTTCAGCCTGCAGAAAGAGTAAAAGATCAGTACTTTGAAGCTTATTCTATTGATACAACCGTAAGAAGATGTGCTTTACCATGACAAACTCAACGAAACCGATGCGAGTTGGATGATGATAATCACCCAGCAGCCTCAGACGGTACACTTCTCCACACACAGACTCAAAAAACAGTTTGATGTCCGCGTGAGTGAGCTGTTGAAAAGTGAAACTAATTAAAGTTAACTCCTTTTAAGTTTCGGAATAGCTCAGCAAAGGAAGGAAAAAAAAACTCACCTTCTTGTCGATGTTAGTGCAGTAGATAGTTCTCGCACACATCTCACGCTCATCTTCACTCTAAAAAAACCAAAACAAGACTACAAAATCAACATCTTGAATCTAAAAAAAAAACATAACTTTCCACTGAGAATATGGTGAAACACAAGAAAAAAAATCTCACCCTCGGCAAGAACGTCGGGTTAACCGGTGCTATAGCGGTTTTAGAAGGCATAACCTTCACAGGATAGAACCCCAACATCGTACCAGACAAACTCAGCGCAGCTCTTGCACCCACTACAAGTACCAAAAAAATGACCAAACCATAAACCAACCATTCACAGGCACAATCAAAAAAAAGAGATTACATAATGAAAACTAATGGTACCTTCATCAGTGAACTCAATGAAAGCAAACCGAAGTACTGAGTTAGGGTCACCACATATACGACAATCAACTACCTAAATAACAAAATATATATAGTCAACAACAGAAACACAACACACCAAAAACAAAGATGTACTAGTCTATAGATGAACTAATTAAACCTGTCCAAAGCCGATAAACAAACCAGCAAGCTGCTCCTCAGTGACCTTTAAACCCAAAGAGTAAGATAGAATAAGTTAAAACACACAGTAGAGACTTAAACACTAAAGAAAGCTGGAGACTTTTAAAACCTGTTGGTCAATATCAGACACATAGACAGTTCTTCGAATGATCTCTTCACGTTGAGCCAAACTTGTCCTAGGATTCATTCTCCTTTTCCCTTGTTGTCCGAACGACTTCTTCTGTTTTCAAATCAAATCATTTTGACACAAAAAAGGTGAGATTTTTTCCAACTTATAAACACATAAAAAGGTGATAAATCTATCAAAAACCCTAAAGAGTAATTGTAATAAAAATCCCAAAAAAAACCCACAGAGATAAGAGACAAAAGAGTCATGTCCTTACCCGACGAAAGCCACCGTCTTCGTTAACAGGGAAATGTCCGGCAATACCAAAACCATTGTTAACAGCGAAGAAACCACCGTTAAACCCATTAACGACTGGCTTAGTAAGAGAAGGAGGAACAAACTCTTCAGCCATGGGGTTAAGCTTAGATAAGAGCTCATGAAGCTCTCTCATATCACGCTTAAAACTCTCACCACCGTCGGATCTCGCCACGTCGACTCCGATCTCTCCATTTCCGCCATGATCGCTGTTGTTAGAAGAGGCTCCTGATTCTTGACTGGTGACTGAAGACGGCGGCGACGGCGAAGAGATCAAACCACCAACTTCCACCACCGTAGTATCAGCTCCGATGACCGCCATGATCGTAGAAATCGAACAAAACCCAGAAATTAAAAATCCGATTTTTAAGACAAAACCCAACGATCAAAGTAAAGAGATATGGGGAAGAGAAATGAATAAAAAGGGAACAGTAGCTATAAGAAGAAGGGGAGAGCTACCAAGAAAGAGAAGAGAGAAGAAGAAAGAAGAGGACAAAAGAGTAATTAACCAAAGGATTAATCGCAAATAAAGTTTTGATTAGATGAGAAACATTAGCGAGGTTCGTATGGGATTAAAATCAAAAATAAATCTGAGTTTAATAATTTTTACTTTTTATACCGCGGTGAAAATGTTAAAACGATCGGATAAAGATAAAGTAGATAAATCTGTCGTACTACAGAGGAGAAGAGATCACGTCTCTGCAAAGTTTCAAAGAGCGATATTAGCAAACCTAAACCTACAAACAATTTAGAAAGTGTATTTTTTATACAATAACAGTGTATATTTTTTAACTTGAATCCTTAACAAAGTTTAAATAAACTACTTAAACTATTATTAGTAGGGTCAAAATCTGCATTAACTAATTTAAACATTAGTTAACTGTAAAAATGTTGATGAGGCATTGGACGCTCATAATGCATGATTTGGAGGCTGAAAGACACGACGTGAAAATTATAATTACAAAACTTATTTTTAACAAAATTAATATTTTTAAATTAAATAATTTTGTTTGCGTAAAAGTTTTACAAAATATTTTTCAAAATAAATCGATGATTTTTTCAATCTATTGCATAATTAATTTCAAAGAATATTTCTTAATTGCGACTCTTATTAGTTATTACATCAATGATTTTTCAAAAAATTCAAAAGAATATTTCTTAATTAGTTGATAAATGGTATCAAACTTATTAGAAATTATCAACAAAAGCAGTATGTAAACAACAATATTCCTTCACATTGGCTTATTTAAGTTTATCAATTAAAGTTGTTGACAAAAAAAAAATATCATTGGCTATGTGTTTTGATTAAGAAATATTTTTGAAATTAATTATGCAATAGGTTGATAAATCATTGATTTCATGTGTTAAAAAAAGTTTTTTTTGTAATTCTTTTATCCAAATAATATTATTTGGTTTAGAAAAATCAATGATGTAACAATTTATAAGAGCTGTAATTATAAATATTCATTGGACTTAATTTTGCAATAGATTGATAAATTTACTGATTTCATGATTTTAAAAGATATTTTAATTTTTTTTAATTCAAATAATAATATTTGGTTAAAAGGATAATATTAATTTTGTTAAGAGTAATTTCTATAATTATAATATATCTCGTCGTACACATCATGTCACATCATTATTTTTGACAATTGACTAATAGTTAAATTAGTCAATAGTAATTTTAACATCGTTAATAAATTCAGGTAGTTTATCTGAATTTTGTTAATGATTGAGGTTTAAAAATACATTATCTTATTATTTAGGTAGGATAATACACTTTGTAAATTGATCGGGTTGAAATTTACCATTTTTCCCTACAAACTCTAATAGTATTCATTTATCCAAAAACATATTTTCTAGAAAGATATATGTACTCTTTTGGGATTATTTATTTATGTCACTAACACCAAAACAAGACATAAATAAATTTATGACACCAATATACGAACCCATTTTAATTTGACAGAATAATAGAGATTATATTTACATTTGCATATTAACAATAAAAAAACTAACCTTGATATGATTAAAAGTTTCTTTAACAAAAAAGAAAGTAATCTACAAGTTTCCCACTCTAGTAAACAAGTAACAAAAATATAGTAGTTGAGAGTTGGGATTAACGTAATGATATGGAGAATGGCGACTGAAAGGACACATGGCATAAAACAAATGCATAGTTTTCTAATTCCATGTTTTAGAGAATAATCTTTGTTTTTCAAAGGTTGATGTTCTGAATATGTTTAATATATTTTTGTTTTAATAATTACTGATGTTGTAGAGTGTATGGAGTGAGAAAGTGGGAAAGTGAAAAAGTATCAGAAAAATAAAGCATAAAAAGTCATAAATAAAATAAAAAAAATCATAAAAAAACAAAATTAATCATATATTCCTTCTGTTTTAATATGTGTGTAAAATCCTAAACATCTAACTAGACGGAGTATATATGTTTTCTTAAACAATACGCTATAACAGTTACCATCGATATGACTTCATCAATTTAAAAATACAATTACAATTACCTATGACCATTGATGATCAATTGATATTTTTAATATATTTCGTTATCATATTTCGATTTGATTTTAGAAACATTTCAAGTCTTACTTAATTAAGCACGGAGTAGGGAGGGCACGAACCAGATATCTGGAATTTTGGTGATATATGTGATATGCTTAGTTTTCATTCATATAAAACTTGAAAACTGGATTATCCGTTAATTCATATACAATTTGTAGATAACTGGATTATCCGTTAAAATTCCTGTTTGTTTTGATGCTTCCACTTACTGTTAGACTGTTCTGTTATGATATACAACTTTGGTGATATAATGACACCAATGGTTTAGAAACTAACCTCAGCGATAACCTGAGTGATCACAAAATCATGAACTATTGTGTGTTTATATATTAAAAAAAACAGACTAATTGTTTTTCTCTACAATTTGTAGTTTTCATAAGCATAATCCAACTAGTTATATGTGAAAGAAGAAGCGACTAGGTTTAAAATAAATTTCTCTTTCTTTTTTATTGAATAGAATACGATTACAACCCTATATATTTTACAAAAGAATCTAACTTGTGCATTAAGTAAACCTTGGGATTAAGTTATTCAATTTCCTATTCTTGTTCTATTTATCTAGAATACGAAAATATACAATATAACCTATGATATAGCCAATATTCCCCCTCAAGTTGGAGCATGCAGGTTACAAATGTCCAACTTGGAAAATAATCGTGTGAACGGAACACCTCTTAACGCCTTGGTAAGTATATCAACAAGCTGCTCGTCCGTACGAACAAGAACCATTGTGAGAACTTTATCTTGAACAGCATCGAACTATATGACAATCCTTTTCAATATGTTTAAGCCATAGCACTTCATTTAAAGCATTGCACATCACGTGATATTCAGCTTCAGCGGAAGATTGTGAGGCAGTTTTCTGCTTCTTCGTTTTCCAAAAATAGGCGAACCACCTAAAAACATAACATACCCACTTAGTGAACGATGAGTAAGAGGACAAGTAGAGAAATCTGTATCACAATAGGCCGTAAGAGTGAGATCAGAGTTAGAACTCAACATTATGCCATGACCTGGAGAACCTTTCAAGTAGCGAACAACACGCATAGACTTCATAAATTGAGAAAGAATATGAACTGAATATGCAAGCTCCATTCTAGTGGTAAGAAGATAAATGAGACACCCAACCAAATGCCTATATATCACTTTTACTTGACCCCGACTTGTGTTTCTGTTCCATTGGTGTTGCAGCTGGCTGCGAACCAGTTAGTCCTATTTTGCTATTGATGTCAAGAGCATACTTTCTTTGAGAGAGATACATACCTTCAGAGCTCCAAACTATATAAATACCGAGAAAATACTTAGCTTTACCCAAATCTTTCATATGCAAACATCTGCCCAAATAAGCTTTAAAAATGGTCGAGCATACGCGTATCATTTCCGCAAATAAGCAAATCATCAACATATAAGAGAACACGAAGCTCAATATCACCACACGAATAAGTAAACAACGAATAATCAGCATAGGAATGAACAAAACCAAACTTGGTTAAGGCAGAGGTAACCTTAGCGAACCAACATCGCAAAGCTTGTTTGAGCCCATATAACAATTTCTTGAGGCGACAAACTTTATTAGTATCAGAATGGCGAAAACCAACTGGCAACTTCATATAGACTTCCTCTTCTAAATCACCATGGAACAAAGCATTATGCACGTCCATTTGGTGAGCTTTCCAATTCTTTGCAGCAACAATATGCAAAAGACCACATACAGTGGACATTTTCACAATGGGTGGGAACGTTTCATTATAATCTTTGCCCTCAACTTGGCGATTGCCACAAGCTACCAAACGCGCTTTGTACCGTTCCAACGAGCCATCATCATGAAATTTAAGCTTATAAACCCACTAGTTGTTGATAGCAAGTTTTCTAGGTGGAAGATCAACAACATCCCAAGAATTAAGTCGTTCAAGGGTGTCGAGCACTGTTCTCATAACATTTCCCATCATGGATCTTTAATAGATTGTTTATATGAAGTTGGTTCAATAACAGCAACCACAACAGCTAAAAGTACTTGATGAGTAGGTGAGAAAAGATCATAGGAAATATAATTAGTGAGAGGATAAGGTGTCTTACCTTGGACCGATGTCGAGAAAGCTGAACTGGAGTCGAATGAGGCGTGATGTGGTTCTTCAAGACAATGAGCATTATAGGTGACATATCCTTGTAACCTGAAGGAAGGGAATTTCACTCGTTTCCCAACTCCTAATTCTTGTACCTCACTCAAAGAACTAGCCTCATCAACAAACGGAGAAGATGGTGTGTCATCATCGGAAGAAAAGACTTCCGTGATTAATGGCAATGAAGAAGACTCCTCCACAACCAACAGTGTGGAGGTCTTCGTCACACTACTTCCTTCCACAACTTCAACAACAATAGGAAAAGTGCCACCATCAATCTCACTCCCCCTTACGATAGATATGGTTTCAGGGATAACAATCCAATCATCATCAACATGATTTTGAAGACGAGACTGAGCGTTCTCGTTATCCTCTTCAACATACGGAAAAATCTTTTCTTGAAAAACACATCTCTTGAGACCAAAAACTTATTTGTCTCAAAATCATAAACCTTCCAACCCTTCTTTCCAAACAAATAACCAACAAAAATGTAAGAACGATTCCTATGCCCAAATTTTTCTTTATCACGAGACCTTCGATGTACGTAGCATAAGCAACCAAAATCCTTCAAATTGTCATAACAGGGTTTCTTGTCAAAAAGAAACTCATATGGTGTTTTACCTTGGTGAAATCTTGTTGGAGTGCGATTAATAAGATATGCAGCGGTTAGGGTCACTTCTCTCAAAAACTTGTTTGGTAAGAGAGCTTGAAAGAGTAGAGATCTAACGACGTTCAAAAGTCACACAAAAACAACTATCTGTTCGCTTAGATCAGCCATGATCTCGCACTCACCTTTGAGAATGACGAAAACTGGATCTTAACTCTCGAAAAAGGCTCCTAGCAAGCTCCTACTACGATACTAGCTACAGATTATCAAGTACACATTATCGTATAACACATTATCGAGTCCTATGTCATCGAAAACATTATCGAGTACTATGTGATCGAGTACAACACATTATCGAGTACTATGTCATCGAAAACACATTATCAAGTACTATGTCATCGAAAACACGAAACATGACCATACACTTTGACATTGTTTTACTTCCATCCACAAATATAATTGAACATGGCGGTGTAAAGACAACGTCTTTTAGTAACGAAGAATTTCCCGTCATGTGATGGGATGCTTCTGTATCAAGAATCATAGCCTTATTAATCTTACCAGAAAGTTTATCCGAAGTGGTAGTCTTTTATTCTTTTGCCAATTGATCCAAAAATTTCCATTGTTCCATTGTAAAAGATAGATATGCGGAAGCATGATGACTCGTAGTATGAGCAACTGTGGCATAACCACGACCACGACCAGCGGCTCCATAGTTGGAAGTACGTCCTCCTCCACTTCCGGAGCCAGGACCTCCTCCTCTACTCAATTGTTCTGTCCACCATTCTTGAACTCCCAAAAATATTTTTTTCATGCCTAGTCCGACCACAATGTGAGTACAAACTTCTTTCTCTAGTCTTCTTGAAACCTTGTAGAGGTTTTGGAGGAGCAGATCATGTTACATAACCAAAAGCTTTTGTGGACTCAAGATTGTTGTTATGAATATATTCAGGTTGTTGAATAGACGTGTCGTGAATCCTACGACATCATGTTGCTGTTCTCTCTTCTTTGCAGCCACAAGTCGATGTTCTTCTTTAATCACCTTCGCATAAGCTTGTGCCAAATCCGACATCGGATCAGCATCAATGATTTGGCAAATTACATTACCAAACTGAGACTCATCAAGCCCCATATAACTAACTGATGAAATTTCTCATCTTCTCTTTCTTTGCAATACGTGCACCGGCTCCACACGTACATACCAGGATTGGACGATAACCATGCAACTCATCCCACAACACCACAAGAAGACCGTAATAATCAATCACAGTTTGTCCATCTTGACGACACGAAGCCAACTGACACACGATCTGATGGATTCGTACTTTGTTCGCAACAAAGAAACGCTATCTCAAATTTTCCAATACCTCTGCAGCATCAGAGACAAAGGACACTGTAGATCGTACAAGAGGTACAATAGACGTTTTCAACCATCCAACCACCATCGAATTCACACTTGCCCACGACTCCATCTCTGGCCCTTCAACTTCCGGCTTCTTAATCAAACTATCGACAAAACTAGTCTTCTTTTTAGCTTTGAGAGCGTTCATCATCTTTGTTGTCCACTCTGCATAATTCTCTCTTGTCAACTGAACGGAGGAGATCATCGAACCGGGGTTATCACCGGAAAACAAGGTGTATGGTGTTACATTCGATCGACGAGTCAGAACGAACTATGTAACAATCAAATTATATTGACGTGACATCATAATTGTCCTTAGATCTTAATCAAAGATCGAAGAAGAAAATAAAAACTTTGAACAAAGAAGAAACAAAGTAGAAAGAAGAAAACAGCAAAGAAGAAACAAACGAAAAATTCAGGCTTTTAGCTCTGATACCATGTGAAACATGAAACGGCTAGGTTTAGAATAAACTTCACTTTTATCATATTGAATAAAATACTATTACAACCCTATTATTTAAACAAGAGAATCTAACTTGTGCATCAAGTAAACCTTGGGCCCAATATTAAATAAAAATGAATATTTTGCATTTTTATTTATTTTTATATCTTGCACCAATCTGATGATTCAAGTACAGTAATGCTACATCCTACATATAACCAAGACCGGGTGGAAGGTTTGCATTGCGATANATCTTGACGTGACATCGCAATTCTCCTTAGATCTTAATCAAAGAACGAAGAAAGAAAGAAAAACTTTGAACAAAGAATTAACATAGTAGAAAGAAGAAAGAAGCAAAGAAAAAACAAACGAAAAATTCAAGCTTTTAGCTCTGATACCATGTGAATAAGAACCGGCTAGGTTTATAATAAACTTCTCTTTTTTTTATTGAATAGAATACGATTACAACCCTATATTTATACAATAGAATCTAACTTGTGCATCAAGTAAACCTTGGGCCCAATATTATATAGAAATGAATATTTTTATATCTTGCAGTAATCTGATGATTCAAGTACAAGTGCTACATGACTACATCCTTCATATAACCAAAGACCGGGTGGAAGGTTTATGTGCATTGCGATAACAAGACATGTTGACTAGCAGCTAAGGATCATCGTCACTACAAGTACTACAAGTTCTGGTAACGTGTGGGTTTTGGTTCTAATTCTACTTGTTATAGTATATATATACGTACATGTTTGAAGTTGTATACATTATCACCTTACAGTATATATATATATATATATATATATATATATACGTACATGTTTGTTTGAAGTTGTATACATTATCACCTTTTTACACTCCTCAAACTCACAAATATTTACATAATTTTTTTTTTCTTGAAAACAAAATCCATATGACTTCTCTTCTCTAAAGAACTCGAAACTTACATAACACCCCCTTCTCTTTATTTACCACCACATTTATGATTAGCCGATTTAAAATCTTATATGAAAAGACCAATGTTTCATCCTTTTTGGTTCAATAAATCTCTTTAAATATTGTATTGCAAAAATGTCAAATAAACCCCTTTGTACATAATTATTTACTTTTCATAAATCCAAGGACTAAGAATCAATTCTTTTTTTTTCTTTTGTGATAAAAGACTAAAAGAATCAAAATTTGTAAAAGTCGAATGGCCCCAGACGGATAAACATGAGTTAAACTAAAACATCACTTGCCGACAGGCGACAGACAATGACAACGACATTACAAGTTTCAGAAAAACTACCGTTCAGCCTAACAAGTTAATTTAGTATTAACCTTTCTTATAGCAGGTAAATATTAAAAACTACCGTTCAGCCTAAAAACTAACCATCAAATTCGTACGGTACTCGAAGCAGTTCCATCACCAGCTTTACAGCTATATAGATACGCTTACAATAAATTATTAATACATTCTTTTAAAATTTTATTTTAGTAGACATTTTTAAAATCCGCACATTGAGCGGGTCCTAATCTAGTTAATTATCTTATACTATAATCGAAAATAATAATATACATCAAGAATTCATGTTACCGACTTTTAATCGGTAACATGAATTTATAATTTAACACCAAGAATTAAATAACCTCTTGATTTAAAAAACTTTTAAATTTTTGTGGATGTTTTAAAAAAATTATTATTTTCTTTATCCTAATAATTGTAATTCTTGAAAGTAATTGTTATTCCATTAAATATATGATAGCTTTATATTCCCCTTTTCTAGTTTTTTTTTACAAATATTTACACTATTTTATTATATATTATGATAGAAATATCTAATTTTATATTCATGTAATCTCTATTCATATTTTACATTGATATTTTTTTGGGGGGACTTTTTCAAAAATACTCCTTTTCCTATGTCATTTTTTAAAATACCCTTTCATGGTATCTATTTTCAAAAATATCTCTTTTCTATGTATATAATAACTAAATTCTAAGCCCTAAACTTCAAATACTAAACCCTAACCCCTCAAACTATATTCTTAATGTAAAATTGAGAACCCAAACCTAAAAAAAAAAATTCTAAAAATTAATATAACATATTGTAATTGTGTAAAATAGGGTAAAACTGAAATTGTTCAAAACAAATATCCCAAAAGGAGTATTTCTAACAAATTGTTTTTTTTTGTAATTTTTTTTTCATGATATCGTTTTTCGTTTATATTTTAGTTTAAGTTATTGTAAATTATTACTTTTAATAATAATAAAATATTATAGAAATTAGTGAATTAATTAATGTATTAACTTTAAATTTTATGTTATGTTAATAATGTTAATTAATTTGTTAAAAAAAAGATTTAGTGACGAAGTGGAGGAAGGATAAGATAGAAAAGCATAGATAGATACACTATCAATCAATCAATACAATAAAAGAAGGATGTGTTGCTTTCCTTGTGTGACACATCAGCCTCAACATTGAAGTTGGTATTGACACCTAAGTTCAAATCAATAGCCAATAAAAACATTTCAATTAATACAACTAGGATTTCTAAACAAATAAAAAAACTATGTGCCACTAGGCATGTCAATTAGGCCCAAAGCCTGCACACTGGCCCAGCCCGGCACGGCTTTGAAAAAAACCCAACTCGGACATAAATATATGTCCAGAAAAATTGGACCTTTTGGACTCAGCCCGTTCGAGCTTTAGAGTTTTTAGGGCTTAGTCTGATCAAGCTCGGACCGGCCCCAACAACCCTTATACAAATATAATTATACGTTTTTGTTAACATTTTTGTTTGATTGCAATATTTCTTTATAATTTATCGTAAATAAAGTTCAAAACTCTAATCTTAATTTTATATTTAATTAATAACCTTACTTAATATTTTTTTAAATCTTTATCTGTGATATTTTATATGAATTATATATATATATTTTATTTCGTTAAAATATAAAAATCTATTTGGTTTTTTATTTTTACTTTTATTTTAGATTAAGTTGGTTTTAGTGAATATAGATGAGTTATTTAAATTTGATTGATTTATTTTATATTGCACCTTTAAACATTGCTTTTTAAGACATGTTATAAACTAACTTATAAGTTTGAATTTTTGATATGTAAAATAAGCCTGGAAAAACCTGAAAAAGCCCAAAAATTCATGTAGCCCTGTTAGTCTTAGAGCCGGACCGGCTTTGAAATATAGACTTGGAAATATTTCGGGACAGGCCGAGAAGGGCTCAAATATATGCGAGTTTTGCGGATTTCGGGATGGATCGGGCTGAGCCAGCCCGATTGACACCCTATGTGCCACATATCATTGTCTTTCACTTCATAAACCCTTACCGAGATAATAATAAAAAAAACACGAAGACTCTAATTGTTTGTTCTTCTCCTTCACACTAAAAGACTGCTTTTGAATTCAGTTAGAGAGAATAAACAAAATAATCGTCACAAAGTTTTGCCTTCGATGAAACAAACATTAAGAGAAGAAAACAAACGACTCGTGCGGCAAGAGACATGGAAGAAGCATAGGTCAATTGTTAAAGAGGCAAAGCAATCTCACCAAATTCAACTTTGATTAATTCGAACAAGAATTTCAACAAAATCTACATATTGTGCAATCAAATTCTCCGGTTATATATCATGAACTTTTTGGAAGAAGAGGCGAGGTTAAAAATTAGGACAGGAAAGAAATTTGAAAAGATAGAATAGAAAGAGAGACGCATAGTGATGTGAAGAAGAAGGAAGAAGAGAAGAGAGACATAGAGATATCAATTCCTCATGTAAGCTCCTCCCTAACCATACAATTGTCGTCTTATATACAAAAGATTAAAAAAATTCACAAAAGAGCAACTTGGACATGACAAAGTTCATTAATTTCTTCTAGAATCGCATGTCCAATCGAGGTAAATATGTCATTTTTATTCAAGTTTTTTGGGTTGCTTCAAGAAAAAATATTAGTGTTTGTGTAAATTAACTCACCTCTTCTTTGGTGACTTAGTTCTTAAATGAAGATGATATTGAGCAAATTGCTGCTTTGGATTAGAACGTTTTCTTTTTCAAGGTTTAGTACAATACATGTTACTTACTACTACTTCCAGAACTCTATATGTGAAAATTATCATTTTTTATTTCCTTTTCGATCTTAGTAAATTTTAAAAGCTTCATCTTTGGTTTATGTCAGATTTATGAGACAAAAGTTAAAGTGCCTAAACTTAACGTACTCTAAGAGATCCATCAAGAACATTTAAAATGTATACATCAAAGAGTAATATGTCTTACTGTTCTAGAAGATTTGTGAGTGAGAAACAAATCAATAACTAATGGTTTGTAATCCCTAAACTTATTTGGTAATCAAATTTAAAATCTATTCACAAACTAAATTTATGAAATAAAAAACTCAATTATCATATGTTGATGTAAATAGTATTAATAAAAAATACTATTGAAATTATCAAAAACTTATGAATTGATTCCAAATAACATATATTAAATTATGAATCAAAGAAAACAAAACAGAAAAATATGACAAAAAAAAATAACGTTAAAAAAGCTAATCTCGCACTAGCGCGGGTACAACCTAGTTTCTTTTAATATCTATCTTTTAATCCCGGCCCATAGTTTGATAATAAAGCCCATTACCGATCGATGAACGCTATAGTGGAAAACAGTTCATCATCATCCCTCTTTTATCTTCCGTTGAATCTTCGTCTTCTTCGTTCAGAAATCGGAGCGAGAAGAACCATAGATTTACCTCAATTTAGGTTTATCTTCTACTGGGAATCTCCAAGCTCTTTCACGTAAATACTAGAAATCGTCGTTGAGAATAGACGAATTGGGGTTTTTTTTTCCTATAAAGCTTCGAACTTTAGGGCGATTTCTGGGTTGAAAGAATCAGAGAAATTTAGGGGTTTTTTTTTTTAATTTTCCTGGGGATATTTGATATGAAGCCACACGAGGATTGGGTATCTGAATCATGGACTGTGGATTGTGTTTGTGGTGTGGATTTTGATGATGGTAAAGAGATGGTTGATTGTGATGAATGTGGTGTTTGGGTTCACACATGGTGTTCTCGTTATGTTAAAGGAGACGATTTGTTTGTTTGTCACAAGTGCAAGATCATGAACAACGATGACACGGAATTGTCCAAGTTACCACCGGTTACTAAATCAATTAGAATGGGGAATAATGTATCATCTACTCAGACTCAGAGTGAGACTGTTCCAATATTGAAGCCTTGTTCAGAGATACCAATTGAAGAAAGGGTTCATGTACAAGGAGTCCCTGGTGGTGATTTGGCTCTGTTTGAATGTGTTTCGTCTGTTTTTAGTCGTCAGCTTTGGAGTTGTTCTGGTTATGTGCCTAAGAAGTTTAGTTTTCAGTATAGGGAGTTTCCTTGTTGGGATGAGAAGGAGGATGGTAAGGGAAAGGATGCTAGGAATTGGGGTTGTAGAGACATTGAGATTAAACATTCTCATCAGAGTGATGTTGACAAAGAGAAGAGCTTGCTTCTTCGTTTGAGTACAAATAAGCGGAGAAAAGATTTGCCCGGAGCCTTTGAAGACCAAGCAAATAAGAAGGCTAAAGAGGAAGATGGTGATAAGAAAACAGTTGTTTTGTGAGCAGAACTTATCACTGTTCTTCCTTTACAAAAGCTATCCGAAGGCTTTTTGATTTGGATGTGTCTCACAGCCAACATTTCTTTTTTTTTTTTTTTTATAGAAGCTTAAGTTTATTTTTTGAATTACTAGTATTTCGACCCGCTATCAGAAGCTCACGCGGAAAAAGATCCACAGGGGAAAGTGTTTTTAGAGAACCCATTGATAGAGTGTACTTGCTATGAAGATTGGTTGGTGGTGATGCAGCCGGTAATGTTGCTGTTGAATGCTTCAGGGAAGAAAGAATTATGAGGTTCATACACGTAATGTGGGATAAGGAGCAGATATAAGCAACTAGTGATCCATCTGCTTTAATTTTGGATAATTATCATGTTGTCAATGTTTAGGTTTCTTCTAACTTTTTCACTGGTATTCTTAACCATACTAACAGTTGTAGGATACTCAACATCCAAATATATGCTATAAAAAAAAAGTGAATGTTCTATCTATTATCGATCTTTTGGAGTCCTACTGGTAATCATTAGAAGAACAAAAAGAAAGGAATAAAAAGAACAATACAAAATGGAATAAACAGTTTTTGAGGAATGAAAGGAAAATCTGTCAGAGAATGAACTAAATAGTAAATAGTAACCAAACAATAAAATATATTTTTAAATATAGTAAATATTAAATAAATCAAATTCAATATTAATACTACTACTACTTCTAATGTATATACAATGAATTTTTCATTTTTTTTTAAAATTGTAAATTAAATTTTAGATATGTCATATTAAATATTAATATTTAACATTAACTTACAATACAATTTTAAAGGTAATTTTATTTTTTTTTAGTTTTTATTTACGATATAAACATGAGTCTTTTAAATTTATTTTACTATTCATATATGGTTTTCAAATAGCCTTAAGATTAGTTTAACATGAAATTCATATCAAAATTATTTTTTCTGTCAATACATTATGAAAATATGAAAATTATTATATTAGAAAATTGAATATTATTAATAAACTTATTTTTTATTTATTTTAAAATATAAAAACGAATTTTAATATTTGTTCTTTTTTCTGTTATATTTGTTCCTCATCAATTTTGGGGAGGAACACTTTTGTTCTATTGTTCTTTATTTTTTTTAGAATGTAGAGGAATGTAAAGGAAAAATTATTACTATCAAATGGTAAAAAAATTGTGGAATAGAGAAGAATATCACATTCCTCCTTGTTCTTTTCCTAAAATGTGGTCACCGATTGAAGCTTTGGTATAACTTTGTTTTGTAGGTAAAAATAACCAATAAAGAGCAAGTAAAGCCTTGTCAATCTTAGTCCTCGAAGGCTGCATGCACATACTTGACAACGTTGCACAAGGGATGCAAGATATGGGAAGTTGGGAGGATCCAAAAGCCACGCCTCGTCTCACCTGGCCTCTTTTCCATAGATGAAGTTGTACACCCTGAAAAATCCTCACCTTGATAAATTTCAAATAGATAAGAAACCTCTCACACGTTGAAAGGCATTGCACCTTAGCCAGCTTTATCATCTGAAATGGTTTTGACATGCACGTGGCAGTCTACACATGTTTATGTTCTATTGTTTTTCTATAACTTCGTGAGCTTTGGTTTGGAGTCTTTTGGTAGGCACATGTTTTCTTGGGCATTCTTTCTATTAACAGGCCCACTGTTCGAGCTATACTTACAATAGTTGGTATTGCTCATGAGATCGTAAGTTAATTGGGATTGGTTTAATGTCCTGGTAGATTTTATTTAAGATCACACCGATGTCAAAGCAATAGCTTTTTGGTGGAATGCACTTGATAACATGATGATGAGAAATGTTCAAACCCACCTCGTAATGATAAAGGTAACTAGGGGTACATGGACGAAGATATATAACATCTAAAAGCTAGGGTCAAGGCAAAGGTACTCTACCTTACATTGTAACTAGCTGGGCATTAGATAGAGCACGAGGGTAATGCATGTAAGACAGAAGCATTTCCATTTTTATGGGCTCCCCAAGTCTCCAACTTGCTCAAAATGAGGACTGGTACAGGTAACAAGTCACTCATTAGGCCACAAACTCCAATAAACATTTTATTAGTTTATATACTCATTATAATAGATCTTATGCTCAAACCTTAAAAAATTCAAATTTCAAATCCGAGACAGAAACTAATATATATCATATATGCACCATTATCTATAGAATTGTAAAAATTTACGGTATAAAACTTATAAACAAATAATAATAATAATAATAAAAACTAGTGTTTTGGCACTGTCAGCAATACATTCTATATTATAAAAACTAGGTTAGTATCCGCGCTATGCTGTGAGTTTGTTTTTATATGTTTTTTTTGTTATAATTTTTTTTTGTTTTGTACATTTAAAATCATAATTCATAGGATAATCATGGTAAAACATGTTTTTATAATTTTTTTTATAGATAAAACCCGCAATATGCCGCATAATCTAACTTTCAAATCCAAGAGTCTTCTGCACCAATGTTCTACCTTATTTTAAATCAAAATTTGTAAAACTTCTCGACTCCCTTAGCCTAATCATCAAAAGACTTCAATTTTATCTTAAACACAGTCTTTTCCACAGCTGACTCACTCGAACTACTACCACTATATTTTTGATTTGATACCGCCACGATCCCACCAGCACCAGGTTTCATAACAACAACGGTTCAGAGTTTTCTGATGGCGACAAGGATCAGATCTCGCCTACTGAGTCTAAACACACACTTTGTTGGTGGACTATGGGGCTAAGTTGGATCGTCGTTGACTCGTTAGATTTGCTGGGAGCTTCGTCTGATCTAAATCTTCCTTTGAGTTTTAGAACTAAAGAAATGAAATTTCTACATAGAAAAAGAGTGGAATATTAAGGTTCAATTTGACAGCCAAATCTGAAACATAGCATCAAGTATGAGAGACCCATAGCCTTTACTTGCTTCAAGCATGGTTTGATACTATTGTTCTTTTCTTTGGATGACATCCAATTAGGGTTTCGATGTTCTCTTTCTTTCCTATGGTGTTGAGTGTGTGTTGCTCGTCACCTTCCTCAGTTGCCATACGCAGGTTAATTTGGGTTCTTTTACTGTTTTTCTTGGACACCATTGTAATTGGGCTGAACCCGTAACAAAAAGTAGAAGGAATAATGTGGAATGGAGAAGGATTATTATTAGACAAAAATATTGAGTTGTATTAATCATTATAATTTGATTAACTAACTGTTTCAACTGATGTGTCAACTACTCCTTCAACTAAAGAGCTGAGGTGTCAACACTAGAAAGAAACACATCCAGTTTTTATTGTATTGATGCCCCAAGACGTGCATTATGAGACGTACACTATCAGTATACGATATATCGATGATGTAAGTTTTATTGAACAGAAGAAAAGAAGTAACCAGTTCTAGCGGCATCCATAATTCCACAAAAATGAAAGAACAAGCACTATATCATTTGGCATTGGAGTTTTCTCTCTTTAAAGAGAATGAATTAAGTTAATGCATCAATCTGCTGTGGCCAAATAAATGATAGAAGAAGAAGGAAAAAAACATACACACCATGCAAATCTGACCTTCAGCATAGATATAAGCACAAAACAAATCGTACAAGGCCTTTAATTTTGGAGGGCCAAGGAAATAAAATTAAGGATATATAGAAGGTTTGTAAGACTCATATTTATATAAAAATTAAAAACAAAATTAGGAAAAGGTAAAATAAAGCATAAAATTTTAAGGGTCAACAATTACATAATGAAATAAGTTAGGTCAAAACTTAAATTCTTAATCAACATTTGCAGTCAGATCAATAATTTAGCACTCATATTTGTCAGGCCTGGCCCTGAAGCCATGGGCAACGAAAACGGCAGTTGCATTGGGGACGACATGAAGCCTCTGTACCATTCCCTTTCCACTTCTCCCTACATTTAGACTCACATTCTTTGATGACACATTTCCCAGGTTTTTGATCAGGTAAAGGCCTTGAGCACCATATATTTTTCTTTTGTACTTTTGGTTTTACATCTCCAACCACTCCTGTTACTGTTATAATATAAAACATCAAATCTTAGTTTCTGTAATTAGAAATGGAGGAATAGTAAAAATAGTAAAAAAGAAATATAGCTTGACATAATTATCAAATCCATTGATTATTTTTTGAATAATACATATGTATTAAAAAAAATTATAATGAGGTACTTTTAAAATGTCACATAAATTTACCCAAAAACTACAAAATGCTGATATTTATTAAACAAAATATTTTTATAGGCTTGACATTATCTATGTGTCACGAGACCACAATTATTGATGATGAAAAGCAATGGAAATATGCTGAAACAATTTATATTAAAATATTTTTTTATGAAATAATAAGACAACATATATATTTATAAATGAAGGATTCAATTCAAACATATATTTGGGTTTCAGTTGTCTAGGTCTACCATAAAAATTTGTAGATGAATTATCTATGTCTAGCATAAAATATTTGTAGATGAATTTTCTATGTCTAGTATGAATTTTAAATAAAGAGCTAAACCGATACAATATAATTAGATGATGCAATTAAATTCCAAAAAACGTTTTATATACCATAGTTAAATTAGTTTTTTTAACATGTAAGGTATTCATATTTTTGTTCTCATAAAAAGAATATATGTTACATTTAAAATGATTACAAACCTATCACAAAAAGGAGGAAGAGAGCCAGAACGGTGAATGAGAATAAAAATTTTGTCTTCATTTTAGATTGATAATTTTTTTTTTTTTGACAGATGGTTTAAATTTTTGAAAAAAAAAAGAAAAACTCTGAAAATTTATTTTGTTTTAAAACTTAAAAAGAAAGAAGAAAGTATAATATATAAGAAATTGAGTGTATCACACATTACAAAAACTATATTAAGCTATCGATCTCCGTAAATTCCGATTTAGCTTTCCACTCATTTGATTTGTTAAAAGCCTTAGACTTGGTCGTCTTTTACAAAAACTTTTTTCTAATTAAGTAAAAATGATGAATTCCTAATATTCATATATAATTTAGAGTGTATACACTTAAAATGAAAAAAAAAAAATAGAAGGAAGCCATTGAAACAGATTTCTAAATAACGAAGTACTAGAGGATGATCCGAGCCATGCACAAGATTAATAAGGTTATTAACCAATATGATTCTTTTCAAATTCGTGTTTAGGAATATCAGATAGTTCTATCCATTACATATATATGTTTTGGGATTCAATAAACTGCAGTTAATGGAAATCAATTTTATTAATTGTGATTTAATTTAATAGTAAAGTTGACCGTAATTGGAATGTTGATTTACATGGTTTGTGATTTGAGAGTATGAAAAGAGAAAGGAAAATAAAAACATGGAAATTGGAAACTGAAATAGAACATACTAAAAACTCGTCGTGGGATTTTTTCTGTTTTTTATATTACTTTTAGATTATTTTTGTATGGTGTTGTTTGTAATTAAAAATCATTATTAATATATTTTTTGACAAATGTTCATTGGTTATTTTTTATGTTGTTCTGGCTTTTGTTATTATTTTTAGCTGGTTTTTTATTATTATTACTGTCATGTAATTGTAAAATATAATCAGTTTTATTTTTTTGTATTAGGATATATTGGAGGACCATTAGTACTGTTAGTTATTTTGTTTTGTTTTAATTAATTTTGGAGTTGATTTAATTTAATGACATCTACTCTGTTGATTTTTTTATGCTTTTTATTATTGGTAGAATAACGTAAAATACCTACTTGGATATAACTGTTTGTTTTTTTTTTATTGAAAAATTTCTCAAAATACCACTAAACATATTTTCTTAGTTTTTTTTCCAAAAATACCAGAAATTTTTTCTTTTCCAAAAATACCACAAGCATTAAAAATTATTTTTAAGGGCGTATATTTATTTAGGTTTGGGTTGACAAGTTTAGTTTTAGGGTATAGTTTTTAGGGGTGAGATTTACTATTTAGAATTTATGAATTAATTTTTAGTATAAAAAGATTATTTCAATTTTTTTGGTAATTTTAGAAAAACTATATTTTAGTGGTATTTTGGAAAAAAACTAAATTGTGGTATTTTTTGGAAAAAAAAATACCTATTTCAGTGGTATTTATGAGAATTGGCATTGTTTTTTTTATATAAGTAGATGTGAGTTTCATTGAGAGCATAAGACACCATGGTTTTCGGTTGACATAATCTTCTGCCACTGCATCAACTTGTAAGCACATAACGAAGAAGTTTCCTTATTTTGGATAACCTATCTGGATCAGTGATTGTAGAGCAGATTTCTTCTTCTGTTAATTGCAAAACCGCTGCTGCTTTTGCTTTATGCGTCCATATCTCAACATTTACTGGAAGTTTCGATCATTCTAATGCGAGAGAAACATTATGCTGTTTATCACTTCAGTTTGCTTTCAATTTCATTTTTTAATAATACAAAGGTGCCAAATAAATATAGGTAAATAGCTTAAGATTATGCATGTAGGAAAGAGGATGCCACGCATAGAGAGCTGTTGAATCTGCCAAAGCAACATAAAACACCACTGGTGGTAGTTGTTGTCTCTGTATCCCTTGCAAGAAAGTGTTTCACTACATGAAATGTACAATCAGAAACCTTACTCAATTCATCTTTTTTAAATGTCCTTCTATACTTTTCACTTTTCTTATCTCTCATAATGTGTCTCAATTGTTGATCCTGCACTTTTTACAACCACCTATGCAATTTCTCATGTTAGCTACTATATCTTTTTTTCAGTTTTGATGGTTGCGTAGTATAGGTCGTAGTCATACCGTACATGTAACTTACATCGTAATCTGTTTTTCATTCATCCTTTGGTAGCATCGTTGGAAAAAGATGGGAAGAAACTACATAGTATGCCTTAGCACATAACTTAGACAGGGGACTTCAGATTTCATGGTACAAACAAGAATGGAATACAAGGGAGCCATCAACTCAACAATTTGTTGCGCTATGAGTAAAGGATATTTGGCCTCTTAATTAATACTCACATTATAGCTTCAATGGTTAATCCCCACAGTTTCTAAGACGAGTATTAATTATTAACCATAGGACAAGATGTAACATAGATAAGCAAAATAAACATAGAAAGACACTAGACTATCATTATTGAGTATTTGTGCTCCTTTCTTGATAATCTAACTAGATTTGAACTCGCAGTACGCCGCGAAACAATTTTTTAAAAAATAATAATATTTTTTTTTGTTTTTATATTTAATTTGTTTTGTTTAATTAAATAATAATTTTGTTTGGATTGTCAATTATTAGAACAATAATAGGGGAAATAAATACATAAATATGTAATTTATAAGCTATTGTCAGATTAAGTCACAATTTTACCAATAATTTAACTGTTTTACAAAATTTTAGTTAAATTACCCTGATATAAAATGTCTAATATTCTTATATTAGTGGTATTGACCAAATAATTAAAGAAACATTTAACCCGTGTTTCAAAACTGAATTAATAATATTTTATATTTATACTAATGTTAATTCAAACCGTCATGTTAATAACATGTCCCGCTATATAACAACAAACCGTCATATTAGTGGTTTAACCCGTGTTTCAAAACCGTCATATTAGTGGTTTTGGTTGTGTATTGTGTTTCGTTTGTGAAGTTGATATTTATACATGGAAAATGTTTGATGAGCAAGGAGTTTACTATTCATAGTAATAAAAGAGAGATTTTAGTGTTTTCCTATTTGAGTTGATAACATTATTGTAGAATAATATTCAGTTTCTTAACACGATATATATTATATTAAATGTTTTTCTTGATGCTAAAGTTAAATATACCCGATTATTGAGTTTCTAAAGTTGGGTTCTCGTTTTTATGAACTTTATTAACGTTATAATAATTATTGCGATTATAATCATTTGTTACTCAAACTCGGCTGTGTCATTTAAATTTAATAGATAATACAGTCTCTAAAGATCTATTAAAATAGGTTTAGAGATTTTTATGGGATTAAAACATTAATGCGTAGAGCTGTTTTTGGAAAAATCGAAATGTATAGATGTTGTCAAGCTATTTATGACAATAAATGTATCAAATTAGTTCGATTTAAATAGTTCCATTAAATGAGTTTCCAGGAATTGTTATTTTAGGAAAATAGTTAGGGGTTAATGTTGTAAATAAAACAAATTAAATAACCAAAACTTCAAGGGCATAACAGAAAATTTACTTCAAAAATAATAATATAGATAACTTAAATCGTAGAACACCAAATATACTTCAAATCATAGAAACACCATGGGACAATTAATTAGTTTTATTTATTATAATGTTAGATTTTTTCGGTATTTAATTTAGTAGTAAAATTATTAATTTTTAATGTTTAGTGTTTTTTTTATATTTAAAAATATTATAATTTATATCAGTATAAACACTTAAAATTATAAAATATAACTGTTTGCATAATGTAAAATTAATGAGAATAATATTTGGTCTTTTTTTTTTTTGACAACAAAATATACGAGATTGGTTCAAACAAGCCAATCCGAAGGAACATTGTTTACATAATGGCTTCAATTGGTGACAACATTATGTGATATTCCTCTCTATTCCACAATTTTTTTACCATTTGATAGTAATAATTTTTCCTTTGCATTCCTCTACATTCTAAAAAAAATAAGGAACAATAGAACAAAAGTGTTCTTCTCCAAAATTGATGAGGAACAAATAGAACAGAAAAAAGAACAAATATTAAAATTCGTTTTTATATTTTAAAATAAATAAAAAATAAGTTTATTAATAATATTCAATTTTCTAATATAATAATTTTCATATTTTCATAATGTATTGACAGAAAAAATAATTTTGATATGAATTTCATGTTGAACTAATCTTAAGGCTATTTGAAAACCATATATGAATAGTAAAATAAATTTAAAAGACTCATGTTTATATCGTAAATAAAAACTACAAAAAAGATAAATTACCTTTAAAATTGTATTGTAGGTTAATGTTAAATATTAATATTTAATATGACATATCTAAAATTTAATTTACAATTTAAAAAAAAAATGAAAAATTCATTGTATATACATTAGAAGTAGTAGTAGTATTAATATTGAATTTGATTTATTTAATATTTACTATATTTAAAAATATATTTTTATTGTTTGATTACCATTTACTATTTAGTTCATTCACTGCAGATTTTCCTTTCATTCCCCAAAAACTGTTTATTCCATTCTGTATTGTTCTTTTTATTCCTTTTCTTTTTGTTCTTCTAATGGTTACCAGTAGGACCCAATATTTGGTCTTTATTAAAGAGAATACTATTATTGTTTGTATAATGTATAGTTTACTTAATTTAAAGTAAAAATAAGTGTATTTATTAATTTAAATTCAGTATTAGCTCAACTAAATCTACATTTTAGTTTTACAATCAAAATACGTAAAGCAAAAATTTCTACCGAAAGTCTATACAAACAAAATCTTTATAGTTGTAAAAAAGGTTTTAACGTTTCTTTTCAATGATTAAAAATAAAAAAAAAATAAAAATAAAAGAAGACAAAGTCTATCTTCTTCTCCGCCGTTTCATCCCCAACCCCAAGCATCCTCCATTAAACATGATTCACCTAGAGTCGAAAAAATAATTAAATATGATTTCATTACTATGCTTCTTTCTAATAAAATAATTGTTTGGTAATGAACCAAAGTGAAGAAAAAATACCTTTTAAAAGTGAGCGGTGTAAAATCAAAAAAATTTTGTTTACAGATGCATGGATAACACCCTGTGGTACAAAAACAAACCATATCAGAGAAGAAAATAGGAAAACAAAATAAGTAACAATATCAGTTTCAAGAATAAACAGAGAAGAAGTAACAAATAATCACATTGCCGTTTATTCTTGAAACATGAGTAACAATGAGTGAAGGATTTTCCCGTCACATGCACGGTTTCGCAAGGACGAATAGAGTTATGTAACTTTTGTTGTGCTTGTGTTTATCGTTTTTGATGTGGTGAATAAGTATTTATGGTGTAGATGTGAGTTAGTGTAGATCTTGGTGAGCAAGTTGAAAATATATTCAATATCTCACAATTTTGGAATGGTTGAGTAGGATTTAGAAATATTTGATGGAATATGCTAATCATGAAGAATATGTGTAGGTTATATTCCGATATTAGTAGTAAATCTACGATTTCAATTTGTCATATTTGTATAAGTCAAAGATGTAGTTATGATATTCTAATTAATGTTTTGCTGAGGATTTGGAGCCAAAAAGATTGTGATTATTGGCCATATTGGTCGATTTTAGTAGTTTTAGTAATTGGATTTTTGTGCAATTTTCTAGGGATTAAGATTGCAAATATTTTTTTAAATAACTATAACTAAAAAGGCATAATCCAAAATGTACTTAAAAATATATATATAGATTATTGGTCATATTGGTCGATTTTAGTAGTTTTAGTAATTGGATTCTTGTGCAATTTTCTAGGGATTAAGATTGCAAATATTTTTTTAAATAACTATAACTAAAAGAGCATAATCCAAAATGTACTTAAAAATGTATATATAGATAAGGGATTAAAATAAGTTTGGAGATTTTAATCTTGTTTAAAAATTAAATGTGTAGAGTTTGTGTTTGGAAACATCGAAATGTATAGATTTTGTCAAGTATTTATGGAAACAAAATTAGATCGATTAATATAGTTCCATTAATTGAGTTTCCAGAAAATGTTATTTTAAGAAAATAGTTAGGGGTTAATGTTGTAAATAAAATTGATTAAATAAGTAAATCTTAAAGGGCATAAACCAAAATGTACTTCAAAAATGTTAATATAGATTATTTCGATTTGATGTTGATGCAATAGTTATGTAGCGGGAATTTGGAACATAAATGAGTACGCAAAGAGAAAGACATTTATTTGTCAGACTTTCAAAGAATAATAAAGAGAAAAGTCTCAATTCAAAAAAACAAACCTATTTATGGATTAAGGTTGATCAGTGTGTGTGATATGATACTTGAAGTATCATACTTCAATGTTGATTTCGAGTTTAAAAGATGATTCACGATTTCTTTAGCCAAAGAAAAAAAAACATCTATGCCTAGATATTTTTGGTCGTGGACTCGAATAGATCAACTCTCCGTCTCCCTAGAAACATATATAAGACATAAGATAATTACAAAGAAACAGAAAAATAGTGAAAGAAACAGAAACAATCTTATATTACACAGATTTATATATGGAGAAATGAGGCATTTAGCTAGAGCATCTGAAAGCTATAAATCATATAAAATAGGAAAACGTCATATTTTCCCAATAAAACTATCACATCGTATGAGATGCAGCTAAAACTTTGATCTCATCTCAAATATCCTTTTTTTTTGCCAAACAAAATATCCCAAAAATAATATCTCTCAATCTATATCTCCTCAGATGGAAAGTTCTCATTTACTTCTCCATATTTTTTTATTTAATCGATTTACAAGTTAAACCGCTAGAAAACCAGTCAAACCAGATATAAAACATAATTAAAAACCCGATTGACCTTACAAACCCGACCCGGTCTAAGAATTTTTATAACCTGATCAGAAATTGTCAAATCTAAGAACCCTAAAATCATCATTTTCTAAAATCATGAACATCCTCTCTTGCATTGCGGCAATATGTTTCAGGTGGGTACATAAGCTAATTTCCTACCAAACTCTCACTTATCCACCACTGGCGCCAAGAGAAGTCGTCGTGACTTCCACATCCCAGTAATCATTTGTGTTCTTAATTGATTTTGGAGTTGAATAAAATTTGTAATTCATCTCTAATCGGATTTGATGTGTTCTTGGTTCAGTGAACCATGATTCCAATCACCGGAACTTGAATAAACCCAACTAAGAGTTTTAGAGCTGTAATCGTCTATAAAAAGGACCACGTGAATCTCCATTATATACAGAAATTATGATTTATCTTTTATGTCAATTTGGTTGAATTGTTTATTTGATTTTTCTTGGATGCAGTAGATTTTCTGGGTTGGACGGACCATTCATCCGAGCAGCCTTCATTAGCATTCAAAAGCAGAAGATGAATTTTTTTTTTTGGGCTTTTAGAAGTTCACAGTTGCTTTATCTTTATTTGTATCGAACTTTAACACTTTTGAGATCTGGTCATATTTGTTTAAATGTATTTGTCTATTTCTTCTTTTCTCTGGGTTATTTGATGTGGATGATCTGGCTAAACGTTAATGGAAGTATGATATAGTGTTCGTCGAGATGGGGAAAAGAGATTTAAAAAAAAAAAGAATTGGTGATTTAATTATATAAACGGGTCGAAATCAGGTTGAAATCGGTTTACAACTTTTGTTAGTTGGTAAGACAACCAATAAACCAATTAAACCTATATTTAAGTGGAAATTGATGAGAATTATGGATTAAGGGAGATTTAGGAATAAAATTTTGGATTTGGAGAGATATAGGATGAGAGACATTTGTGCAGAGTTTAAGACGAGGTCAAAATTCTGTCTCTATCTAGTACGATGCGATAGTTTTGATGGGGAAATATGACGTTTTCCCTGTAAAATAAGCAACCAAGTTTGTGAGTTGTGACAGTAGTACTAAAATGTGTAAACACTAATAATTTTTTTTTTGTTAAAACTAAAAAGTATCTTTAACCTTTGAAATTTCATTTTACGAGTGATATCTTAGATATATATAATTAGCATAGACATAATTGATCCCAAATGTTAAAGATATAATCATATAATTTTAAGAATACAAATACAAACTAAACATGAGTTAAAATTTTAAATATGAATAACATAAACAAAAAATATAAATAATTGTAATAAAATCATCTATGTTTTCTATACTAAAATGTTGAATACAACATCACATGAGTCTCATAAAAATAAAATATACTAAAATATCAAATGTCAAATTTACCCGGGCTACGCCCGGATTCGCCCCTATATTAATTCAAGAGAAACTCTAGAGACAAGAATGAGACTTGATCACTTCTAAATTTTAGTGATAAATGATATAAATGCTAAATTAGAAGTTTAAAGGATCATAAGGTTTTGAACAGAGAAAAGAAAAAGTTTTGAACAGAAAAAAAAAAAAAAAGAGGAATCATTAAGATTAGAAAAGAGTTAGATAAGTAAAGAAAGATGTTTGATTTGTTGCATTTAGGTCCTTTTTCATCATTTATATTGTAGAGTCCTAAGTTTTATGTAATGCATTAGGAGTACTATGATTCAAAATGGTTTGATTGGACTAGAAAGATATGAAAAAGGCAAAATGGAAGTATTGGCCAAACAAACAACCAACGAGCATCCATCAGTTGGCCACAATATGCTAGATCATGATTTTTTACCTAACTAGCAAGTCATCCCGCAAGCGCTGCTGGCCTGTTGCGGACCAGTGGCCAACGTCACGCAAAATAACCATTTTGTTGTAAATCACTATGGATGGATCTCCATAACCGGCCCATACAATGTCCAAGTCCACAAGGCCCATCGGCCTTCTTCTATTATTCTAAGTCGGTTTAGGAAACTATTGTATTAGGGCTTTGTCCTTTACTATATATATATATATATATGTATTTATTCGATTGAAATCAATAAGAAGAAGGAGAGAATATAACCTTCGAGTTTCTCTACTTTCACAACACGTTATCAGCACGAGTTTGCTCTAAGTTCAAACTGAGAAAAATCCCCTAACCCTAAAACTCTAAACCGCCGCCGCACATAAGTTCTTATTCGTTCAAGCTCGGCGATCGGTTCCTGTTCGTGATCAATCCGCGTTCGTGGTCAGATTCTGTTCGTGATCAAGTTTTGTTCGTGACTAGTCCGAGGTTCGTGATCAAGCTCAAGGTATATCCGAGGTCTTTAGCTCCCGGATCAATTCCAGTCAACCCCAAACGGTGTCAGGTAAATAAATCGAACTCATCGGACACATATATCAAACCTGATCTCTAAATTATATTAGAACCCTAAAATCTACAATTACACAATCAACAAATCAAAACCCTAAAACACTAAAACTTTAAAATTCGATTGCTACGAGGTTTTAGGATTGTTTAGATTGTTTGCAATTAAACCGATTGTGCCTTATCTAAGCCGATTGTTATTGATTGCTTGTTTAAAAACGACTGCATGAAATCTTAAAATCAAACCTTAAAATCGGAATTGTTCTATGTCTTGCATGAAACCTTAAAATTAAATCCTAAAATCGGAACCCTAAGAGAAATCTATCTCCCTAAAACTCTTGTCATTATCCTATTCAAAGAAAAAAGAAATCCTAACTAGAGAAAATATTTTTCCTAAAACTTTTGTCTTAATCCTAATTAGAAAACGAAATATTATCTAGAGAAAAGGAAAACTTGAAAACCTAAAATTATTTGCATATTTCCTCGTCCATGCTAGATTATATTTTTTTGTCTAGGATTGTTTCATGCATATATTAACTATATATTAAAAGACAAAAACTATATATTAAAAGACAAGAAATTATTTACTAAAATTGGCATGGTTCGGTCTTAAATACCGCATGGCCTAGACGAAATTAACTCTATGGTTCGGTCTTAAATACCGCATGGCCTAGACAAAATTAATTCCATGGTTCGGTCTTAAATACTGCATGGCATAATCCAAAACGATTGCATTGTTCAGTCTTAAATACTGCATGAAAATAATCGGGTGCATGTTTTGTATCTTATAGATGTCCAAGATCAACAATCTCCAATATACTGCACTTAATGTCTCTGGAGAAAATTATTTATAATGGGCATTGGACACTAAAATTACCCTGAAATCAAAGGACCTATGTGAGTGCATTGAGGATGATAATGATTGTACTGAAAAGAGTAGGTACAAGGCGATTTTGCTAATACGCCATCATCTTGCTGAGAGTCTCAAGAACCAGTACCTTACCATTGAGAATCCTCTTGACCTTTGGACAGAGTTGAAAAACAGATATGGACACCAAAAGACGGTGCTCCTACCAAATGCTCAATTTGATTTGAAAAATCTAAGAATCCAAGATTTTAAATCTGTGGATGAGTATAATTCAGAGCTATTTAAGATAGTCTCGATCTTGAAACTATGTGGTAAGGAGGTTACTGAGAAAGACTTGCTAGAGAAAACATTCTCAACCTTTCACACTAATAACATACTGCTTCAGCAACAATATCGTAAAAAGGGCTTTAAGACATATGCAAATCTAATCTCTTGTTTGCTACTTTCTGAGCAAAACAATGAGTTATTGCTAATGAACAGTGAAATGAGACCTCCTGGTTCTGCCCCATTACCAGAAGCCCATAAGGTTGATATGACCAAGAAAGAGCCTAAAGAAACTAAAGAGTCTAACTACGTTCAGAGAGACAAGTATCACAGCCGTGGCCGTGGTAGAGGACGTGGTGATTGTGGCAATTGCCAAGGAAACCACTATGATGGTTATGGCCGTGGGAACCGATCCGACTTCGATCGTGGTCGGGGTAGAGGCCGCCGAATTTTCAAACCGCAACACAAAAGAAAATCGGTTTGCCACCGATGTGGTATGGGGAACCATTGGGCTAAGACGTGCAAGACATCTAAGAACCTTATTGATATCTATCAAGAGAGTTTGAAAAAGAATCCAGAAGCTAACCTGGTTCATCTCGATGGTGAATGAGATTTTGACCATGAGAATGATGACCAATTGGATTATGAGACTTCGGATCGTCCAGGAGAGCTTAATTAAATTTAAAATTGTCTTGATTTAATTTCTATGTTTTATGCTTTGAATTTTATTGGATTATTATTTTTAATTATAATTTTGGTTTAAATTCAATTATTTTATTTTCTTCAATATATATATTTGTTTGTTTTATTCTTTATGTCTAAAACATAATTCTTGTCCATATCAAGAAATGGCTGAGGACAAGAACATACTTGTGGTGGATAGTGGATCAAGCCACACAATTTTGAAGGATAAGAGATATTTTGTTAATCTCAATTTGAAAAATGCCAATATTAGCACAATAACGGGTATAGCAAGTTTAATTGAAGGCTACGGCCAGGCCCATATACTTTTACCAAATGGCACACATCTTGAAATAAGTGATGCCTTATATTCACCCAGCTCAAAGAGGAGCCTATTGAGTTTCAAAGACATTCGTTTGAATGGTTTACATGTTGAAACTATGGGTGAAGGAAACCAAGAGTTCCTATATATTACTGAAATCACCCAAGGCCATAAGAAAGTCCTAGAGACTATACCCGCTTTATCCACTGGTCTTTACCATGCTAAAATTAATATGATAGAGGCTAATATGGCAATGAACAAGATGTTCAATGAACAATTCACTTTATGGCATGACCGACTTGGCCATCTAGGTTCTAACATGATGCGTAAGCTAATTATGAATTCAAATGGGCACACTCTTAAAGAGAGACGAGTTATCCCTAAAAATCTCACGTGTGTAGCATGTGCACAAGGGAAACTCATTATAAGGCCATCACCAGTCAAAGTAACTAAAGAGTTTTTCCACTTAAGACTATACGTCTAGATAATGATGGTGAATTTACATCCCAAGCGCTTAATGATTATTAATGTATGTCCATGGGGGTAAGTGTGGAACATCCCGTGGCACATGTACATACACAGAATGGATTAGCTGAATCCTTTATTAAACGTATTCAATTGATTGCTCGACCATTACTCATGAGGTCGAAGCTTCCTGTGTTGGCTTGGAGACACGCAGTATTACATGCATCAGAAATTATATGCAACAGGCCATCTAGTGAGCATAAATATTTGCCATCCCAATTACTAACGGGCCATGAGCCAGACATATCCCATCTAAAGACATTCGGGTGTGCCGTTTATGTACCTATTGCTCCACCACAGAGAACAAAGATGGGACCTCAAAGGAGGATGGGAATCTATGTTGGATATGATTCTCCCACCATTATTAAGTATCTAGAGCCAACTACAGGTGATTTATTTAAGGCCAGATACGCGGATTGTCAGTTTGCTGAATCCGATTTTCCTATGTTGGGTGGAGAGACAAACAAGCTGGTCAAAGAAATATCATGGAATCAAACATCTTTGAATTGGCAAGATCCTCGGACTCTAGCATGTGAGGCAGAGGTCCAAAAGATTATAGATTTACAAAAGCTAGCTAATCAATTGCCAGATTCCTTTGTTGACCTAAAGAGAGTTAGAAAATCGTACATACCAGCTTGTAATGCACCAGTACGTATTGATGTTCAAAAGGAACACAATCAAGTTGCTACAGAGTCTAAGGCACGTTTGAAACGTGGTATACCAATAGGTTCCAAAGATAAGAACCCTCGAAAATCTAAGAAAGGTGCAAATAAAACCAAGGTTAAAGAAACCATAGACATGGTCACGGCAAATAATAAGGTACCGAATGAGGTTTGGGACGCTGAACCTCAAGGTCCTGAAGGTATTGATAATAATGAGATCTCAATAAATTATATCATGTCTGGAATTCAATGGAACCAAAAAGATGTCGACATTGATGAAAGATTTGCATACAAGGTAGCACTTGAAATAAATGAGGATCATGAACCCACATCTATATTAGAGTGCACTCAAAAAAAAGATTGGTTAAAATGGAAAGAAGCCATTGACGTGGAGTTAAATTCATTAAAGAAAAGGCGTGTGTTTGGTCCGATCTTAAGGACACCATTCGATATAAAGCCAGTTGGACACAAACGGGTCTTTGTAAGGAAGAGAAATGAGAATAATGAAATCGTGAGATATAAGGCACGACTTGTAGCACAAGGATTCTCTCAAATACCAGGAATAGATTATGAGGAGACATACTCCCCTGTGATGGATGCAACGACTTTTAGATTTTTAATAAGTCTGGCAATAAGAGAATAACTTGACTTGCGGCTAATGGATGTAGTGACCGCATATTTATATGGTCCATTGGATAATGAAATTTATATGAGATTACGAGAGGGTATTGAGCTCAAAGATAAGAGTGGTTCTCGAAAACAATATTGCATAAGGCTAAACAAATCCCTTTATGGACTGAAACAAAGTGGGCGTATGTGGTACAATAGACTAAGTGAGTACCTAGCCAAAGAGGGCTATAAGAATGATCCCATCAGTCCATGTATTTTTATAAAGAAGTTTGCAAACAAAGGGTTTGTAATCATAGCAGTATATGTGGATGATTTGAATATCCTAGGAACCTCTGGGAAAATCGCCCAAACAGTTGAATATCTCAAGAAAGAGTTTGAAATGAAAGACCTAGGTAAAACTAAATTCTGTTTGGGATTGCAGTTTGAGTACATAAATGATAGAATCCTTGTGCATCAAATGACATATACTGAAAATGTACTCAAGAGATTTAATATGGACCACGCTCACCCATTGCCTAGCCTAATGGTTGTGAGAAGCCTAAATTTGGACAGTGATCCATTTGGTCCAAAGAAGGACGATGAAGAGATTCTCGGTCCGGAAGTGCCATACCTCAGTGCTACAGGAGCGTTAATGTTCTTGGCTAGCCACACTAGACCAGACATTTGTTTTACCGTGAACCTCCTAGCAAGATTTAGTTCTTGTCCGACCCAAAGGCACTGGAACGGTATCAAACATATATTGCGTTACCTACAAGGAACGTTGGATGTGGGTTTATTTTATACTAACTATAACAAAGAAGGTTTAGTTGGTATTGCTGATGCAGGTTATTTATCGGATTCACATAATGCAAGGTCTCAAACCGGCCATGTGTTTACGCACGGTGGTACAGCAATTTCATAGCGTTCAATGAAGCACACCATTGCGGCCACTTCATCTAATCATGCAGAGATTTTGGCTATGCATGAAGCCAGCCGTGAGTGTGTTTGGTTGAGGTCGATGACACAACACATCCGATCAGATTGTGGCATGGTCGATGACAAGGAAGCGACTATCATATATGAGGACAATACCGCTTGCATCGCATAGCTCAAGGTAGGATATATCAAGGGAGATCAGACGAAGCACATTTTACCTAAGTTCTTCTTCACACATGAACTACAAAAGGCCGGAGAAGTTCAAGTGGTGCAAGTTCCATCCTGCGACAATTCAGCCGACCTCTTCACCAAATCATTACTGACATCGACGTTCAAGAAGCTCATGCACCAGATTGGGATGTGGAGACTTAAGGACTTTTAGTGATGCTTGGAACAGGGGGAGTAATACGTGCTGTACTCTTTTTCCTTCACCATGGTTTTGTTCCAATGGGTTTCCCTGGTAAGGTTTTAATGAGGCAGCGTCCCCAAGCGTATTACGGTGATCTCTTAGCATTTGCACGGTTATGTCATCCAAGAGAGAGTGTTGTAAATCACTAAGGATGGATCTCCATAACCGGTCCATACAATGTCCAAGTCCACAAGGCCCATCGGCCTTCTTCTCTTATTCTAAGTCGGTTTAGGAAACTATTGTATTAGGGCTTTGTCCTTTACTATATATATGTACTTATTCTATTGAAATCAATAAGAAGAAGGAGAGAATACAACGTTCGAGTTTCTCTACTTTCACAACACATTTTTTTTTTCCTCATCCATTTTTAGTGATGTCACAAATTCTAAAGTGAATGAATTATAAGATAACCAATTCTAAAGAGAATGAAATATAACTATTAAAAAAAAATGTTCTAAACAATAACCCAACATAACCAGTATCACAAAATCAATTTAACACAATAATCAAACGGTTTTAACTTTTACTATTGCAACTGAACTAAAAACCGAAATAACTTTAATAATAACCGGACAGAATTTAACCGAATCGGTTTATTGTTTCTTATTTTGCAATTACCTAAGAAAAAAAATTGCAAAACCGAACCGAATCACGGTTTATTGTTTCCATTGTCCAAGTTTACAAGAAAAGAAAAGAATTTGCTACTTGTTTGGAAAATTTGGCAGTTGTTGTTAATTGGAAAACAAAACAACCATAAAATCGTGAATCCAATAAGAAGACCTCTCGTCTCTCTCTCTCTCTCTCTCTCTGACTCCTCCAATCTAGGGTTCCTTCAATTTCTTCTTCTTGTATCCTCCTCCGATTCTCTCTGTACTTGCCGTTGTTTGTTTCCTCTCACACAAATCCCCGTTGAATCCTGCGATTTCGTTTGAAATTTTGGTAGATCTTGGCATTGATCGGTTCATCATCTATTGAAAAAGATGACGATCCCTAATTCCGATTTCATGATTGAGAACGGAGTCTCTGATTTGCCGTTCACTCCCGAGGAAGAGAAACGTATCGTATCGGAGCTGACTACCGAATCGGAGAATAATTTGAAGGAAGGGAACTTATATTTCGTCATCTCTAAAAGGTTTTGTTATCGTCATCTCAAAGTAGTATCATGCATGAGAACGTTTATTATTGCTTCACAGATTTGACTGTTGTAATGCTTCTCTGTTCAAATCTAATGTTTAGATTTAGAACATTCTTGTGAATCTTGATCTATTGTTTTGATATTTTGATTGAATTCTATAGATTTCTAAGATTAGGTTAATGTGTTTGTGTTAGTGTAGGTGGCATACAAGCTGGCAGAAATATGTTGACCAATCGAGTCGAGAGTCCTTGGAAGCTTCGAGGCCTGGACCGATTGATAACAGTGATATTATCGAAAGTGAGGGCGACATTAATGATCCACAGCTTCGTAGATTGTTGGTTGAAGGAGAAGACTACGTTTTAGTTCCTCAAGAAGTTTGGAAGAGACTTGTTGATTGGTGAGCTTTTCTTATGTTATTATTTCCATCATTTGATTGAATTGTGTTTAAAGGGGAAGACTCTCTTTGGGACACTATAACTGTTGTGGATGAAATATGCTTTCAAGGGCGTAACTTGGTCTTATATCTCTTTCAGGTATAGCGGACGTCCTCCGATAGCAAGGAAGATGATCTGTCAAGGATTTTACAGTAAGAGTTATAGTGTAGAGGTTTACCCGCTCTGCCTTATGTTGACAGACGGACGAGATGAAAGTAGAACAGCAATACGGTTGGGAAAACAGGTATTAGGTGCCCCAATTTACTCTACTTTGGCTCTTAGTTTTGCTTATGAGCCAGAGATTCTTTGTGTATTCACTACTAAGCCCCACTTTTTCACTTTCTTTCATGGGTTGTTGGTGTTTCCAGGCCTCTGTTAGGGAACTTTATGAGAAGGTTTGTGCTGTGACAGGTGTTGCGCAAGAAAAGGTGTGTGTGTCTGAAGTGTTTCATTTCTATGTCTTTTATATTTTTTTACGCATTGTTCCAGACAGAGATGTGTTCTTTAATTCACGTTAATATGTATAAACAGGCACAAATCTGGGATTACTTCGATAAGAGGAAAAACGGGCTCTTGTATCCTTCATCTAACAGGAGCCTGGAAGAGTCAAGGCTTCAGATGGACCAAGATGTAAGTATTTAGAGAACTGTCTGTAATACTTATATTGACAAATCACCTTTATCAACTTGCACTACAATTTTTCTTAACTTGATTTTCGTCATTGTCTTAAATCTTTGGTGAGAGGAACTTGTTATAAAAAACCGAACGCTATTTATCTCACTTATTTTCAGTGTTCGTTTTTTTGTTCGACAATGACTGGTGCATCCCATGCAGATTCTTCTTGAAGTTGATGGGTCGTCTTCATCTCAAGCTGCTATGAGCTCGGCAGGAAATGAGTTAGCTCTGGTACCTCTGGAACCTTCAAGGTCGCGTGTTACAATTGCTGGGGGGCCTACCCTGCCGAATGGTCATTCCACCTCGTCCAAGTTTAGTCTCTTTCCGAGAATAACTTCAGAAGACGATGGCGGCGATTCTTTGAGTATTCTTGGAAAAGGAGAGAAGGGAGGATTAGCAGGATTGAGTAATCTGGGAAATACCTGCTTCATGAATAGCGCTCTTCAGTGTTTGGCTCACACTCCTCCAATTGTTGAATACTTCTTGCAAGATTACAGTGACGACATAAATAGAGATAATCCGTTGGGAATGTGTGTAAGTTCTTGATGCTTAAATATCTTCTCGATTTCCTCATGTGAAGGTACTCACGTACTTTTTGAATATAATTCTAACACTTAATTATCCAGGGTGAGCTTGCTATCGCATTTGGTGATTTGATGAAGAAATTATGGTCATCAGGAAGGAACGCAGTTGCACCACGCACTTTTAAGACAAAATTGGCTAGATTTGCTCCACAGTTTAGTGGTTACAATCAGCACGATTCTCAAGTTAGTAATTTTTCTTTAATATGTGTGATGGTGCATAATTAAGCAAATTTTTTGTTCCTGGCATTGCTTCCCTCTTTGCCAGAATATGTCATTTTGTTTTGCTTTGTATATGATGTATTAAATTGCTGTCTCAGGAACTGCTTGCTTTCTTATTGGATGGGCTGCATGAAGATTTAAATAAAGTAAAACGAAAACCTTACGTCGAACTTAAAGATTCTGACAGTCGTCCGGATGATGAAGTTGCTGAAGAGCTTTGGAATTACCATAAGGCCAGAAATGATTCTGTAATAGTTAACGTTTGTCAAGTAAGTATCTTTTCCTACTCACTTCTTCCATGTAATGTTCTGTATTTTATTTTCCCGACCATTTCTTATGATGTATTTAATTTCTTTTAGGGCCAATACAAGTCAACTCTGGTTTGTCCAGTTTGCGGGAAAATCTCCATCACTTTTGATCCCTTCATGTACTTGTCTTTACCTTTGCCATCAACACTTACGCGAGTAATGACAGTCACGGTGTTTTATTGCGACGGAAGTTGTCTTCCGATGCCATACACTGTAACGGTGCCAAAACAAGGGTCTTGTAGAGATCTCGTTACTGCATTAGGTACTGCTTGCTGCTTAGCGGATGATGAGAGCCTTTTACTTGCAGAGGTATGATTTTGGGCGTGTTCCTTTCTTGTATTAATATTTTTCTTTCATCCTGTTTTGGGGATGAATTCCCTGACGATTGTGTGGAATTGTCCTCTCAGGTCTATGATCACAAGATCTTTAGATATTTTGAGAACCCCCTGGAGTCACTGAGTGTGATAAAAGATGATGAGCATATTGTGGCGTATCGGTTGAATCAAATGCCGAAAGGATCAAGAAATGCAAAACTCGAAATTCTTCATGGAGGGCAGGACAGGTAAGCATGCTTCGTTTGATTTGTTACTTTATCGGTTGAATCAAATGCCGAAAGGATCAACAAAGAACTTTTCTTTTTCGTCTTGGGTTAAGCTTTTTATGGATCATATTCATTGGGTTCCACAGGGCTGTTCTGGAGAGTGTTAAAGGCAGAGACGCAAAGCTTTTTGGAACTCCTTTTGTGACTTATGTCAACAAAGAACCACTAAGTGGAACTGACATTGATGCAGTTATCTCTGGATTTCTGTCACCTCTGCAAAAGGTCCAAGCCCCATCTAATATTCATAAAGGAAATGACAATGGTCACCTTGCTGATGCTACTGCTGATGAAACATCCGGAAGTTTATCATCCCCAGATACTGAGATATCCCCAGATACCGAGATAGACGAAGCATCTGATCGAGAGTTATCCTTCAGGATATTCTTGACAGATGAACGTGGTTTGAACTTTAAACCACTTCAGTCTGAATCTTCTGTGAGCCCTGGTATCATTACAAGAGTTTTAGTCGAGTGGAATGAGGGTGAGCATGAAAAGTATGATTCCAACTACTTGAGTGACCTTCCGGAGGTTCATAAAACAAGTTTCTCGGCAAAGAAGAAAAAGCAAGAAGCCATATCTCTGTTTTCGTGTTTGGAGGCCTTTTTAGCAGAAGAACCTTTGGGACCGGATGACATGTGGTATAGCTCCTAGCCTAAACTCTGAAGTCACATAAATTGATAGAATAATTTGAAGATTTAGCTTTGATCATTTTTATCACTATTCTGAACCAGGTTTTGTCCGAGCTGCAAAGAACACAGACAAGCGAACAAAAAGCTAGACCTGTGGAAATTGCCTGATATTCTTGTGTTCCATTTAAAACGATTCACGTATAGCAGATATCTTAAGAACAAGCTTGATACGCTTGTGAATTTCCCAATTCATGATCTAGATTTGAGAGAGTATGTGAAAAACAAGAATGGCGAGTCATATGTATACGAGTTGTATGCCGTTAGTAATCATTACGGTGGACTTGGTGGTGGTCACTACACAGCCTACGCTAAGGTTGGTTTCTTGATTGGTCTCGCTATCTATATCTTTTGTTTTTACTTGTGCATATGCAGTTATGCAGCATAATTTTATTTTTATCATATAATAGACTATAATTTATATCCACACGACAGTTGGTCAACTGTGCTTGCTAGTAGTTCTTCTGATGAGTTCTTTATCTGATCATGTGTCATTGTTCCTGCAGTTGATCGACGACAACAAATGGTATCATTTCGACGACAGTCATGTTTCATCTGCAAATGAATCTGAAATAAAAACCTCAGCTGCATATGTTCTTTTCTACCGAAGAGTGAGAAGTGACACTGAGAAACAAACAGCTGGGATGTCAAGTGATATGGATTAGTCATGCGTATATTCTTATAATGGACAAAGCACGACGTTGATAGCATTTTTTTCAAAGTTGCATTTGACTCCCTCACTCAGGTGATGAAACCTCTATTCTTTCTTGATTTGAAATTGGCGGTTCGGTTGGAGTGTTCTGCTTCAGGTTTTATGATGTCATTATGGCAGATCTCTGTGGAAAGGTGGGATTTAGGTTCTTCGGAAGATTGTTTGATTAGTGAGTTTTTTTTAGTTGAAGCGGTAATTTTTGGGTAGTAAAAGTAATGAACAGCTTTCGAAGTGTAGAGATTTATGAAGTACCCTTTGTTGTGATGTTCAACACGGAAAATATTTTTTGTGAATTCTTATGACCTAATTCACTATCTGAAATATGAAGCCTCTTGAGACTAAAAGGCTTCCAATTAAATAAGGGATCTCTCCATAGCAATTGCAACCGGTAAGGGATAGGCTTTGAAGATTTTTAAGTTTGATTTTAAAATATAATAAAAACCAGTGAAATCACCTCATTAGATACTTACATCTATTCTCGCACGTGACACCCTCCCAAAAACAGCAATCAATGACTCTTGTTCGATGAACTTAACGATGTATACTATTAGCATTTGGGTTAACTCAACTTTAAATTCGGCATCCCCTTTGGTCGCACAGAAGCTAACTAAAATGGGCGCTTCTCAAGCCTAAGTCTCTTACCAAGCTCTTTAAGCATCAATATAACCTGTTTTTTTTTTTGTACACCAAATTAAAAAGAGCAAAGAACTACTCTTGTAAAGGGCTCACCACTTCCTTTAAACCACGGATGAGTGTAGCGGCTACACGGTAGCTTATCAGTCTCCTTGACTGCCTCTGGTTTGCTTATCATAGTATAAAAATAAAAGGGGAAAGACCAACCCATGAGTCCTGCCATCGAGGAGATACGTCACCGTTCTCACACATGCCATAATCCAACTCTCTACCCATACATAATCCGTTTAAGAGCCATGAAAATTCCCTTTACAACTGGGATTAGTTGTACACAGTGCATGAATCATCTCATGAAACAGTAACCAAACTTAACCAGTCAATTACTACAAAATCATTTTTAAAATCCAAAAAAATAAGTAAAACATTCGGGTTTAGTATTTATTTGCAACCCAACCCAACTAAAAGCCGTATTTTTTTTTTAACAATGATAACCGGACAGAGTTTTGAATCAAATCAAAACTGAACCGAATCACCTAATCACGGTTTAGTGTTTCCAAATTATACAAACCGAATTAATCACGGTTTAGTGTTTCCAAGTTACACGAACCTAAGCACCTAATCACGGTTTATCAAATCCAGGATCGAACCAAACAAAAGACCTTTCTCTGACTCTCTTTCTTATTCTTCTCCTCCAATTTAGGCTTTCCTTCAATTCCTTCCTTCTTCTATTAATCCTCTCCGATTCTCTAAGACTTCGTTTGAAATTGGTGGATCTTGGCATTGATCGCTTCATCTATTGAAAATATGACGATCCCTAATTCCGATTTCGTAATTGAGAACGGAGTCTGTGATATGCCGTTCACTCCTGACGAAGAGAAGCGTATCGTTTCGGAGCTGACTACCGAATCGGATAACAATTTGAAGGAAGAGAACTTATATTTCGTCATCTCTAAAAGGTTGTTCTCCTTACTTAGCTGATGATGATCTAAGTAGTATAACGTTGTGCTTCTTCGTTCAAATCTATATGTAGATTTTTTTTTGTTTTCTGTATCTGTGTTCAGGATCGTCTTGTGAGTGATGCTGAGTCGTGGTGGTTAATGGTTGTGTTAGTGTAGGTGGCATACAAGCTGGCAGAAATATGTTGACCAATCGAGTGGAGAGTCCTTAGAAGCTTCGAGGCCTGGACCGATTGATAACAGCGATATTATCGAAAGTGAGGGCGACATTAAGGATCCACAGCTTCGTAGATTTTTGGTGGAAGGAGAAGACTACGTTTTAGTTCCTCAAGAAGTTTGGAAGAGACTTGTTGATTGGTGAGCTTTTCTTATGTTATTATTTTGCTGCATAACTATTCCATTGATGAAATATGCTTTCACAGGCATAACCTTGGTTTTATTTATATCTCTTTCAGGTATAGTGGGGGTCCTCCAATAGCAAGGAAGATGATCTGTCAAGGATTTTTCAGTAAGAGTTATAGTGTAGAGGTTTACCCACTCTGCCTTATGTTGACAGACGGACGAGATGAAAGTAGAAATGCAATACGGTTGGGAAAACAGGTATAGATGCTCTCCATCACACTACTCAGGCTCTCAGTTTTGCCTCGACCTACTTGTTGTGTTTATGCATATCATAAGAGTCTTTGTGTATTCACTATTAGGCCCTACTTTGGTCACTTTCTTAAAAGGATTGTTTGTGTTACAGGCCTCTGTAAGGGAACTTTATGAGAAGGTTTGTGCTATGACAGGTGTTGCGCAAGAAAAGGTGTGTGTCTGAATTGTTTCTTTTCTGTGTCTTGTTTCTTTATTTTTTCTGATGACATACGCATTGTTTCATATGGAGATGTGTTCTCTAATTTACATTGATATGTATAAACAGGCTCAAATCTGGGATTACTTCGATAAGAGGAAAAACGGACTCTTGAATCCTTCATCTAACAAGAGCCTGGAAGAGTCGAGGCTTCAGATGGACCAAGATGTAAGTATCTAGAGAATTGTCTTGAAGAATCACCTATGTCAACTTGCACTACAATTTTTCTTAACTTGATTTTCGGTCATTGTCTTAGAGGAACTTGTTTGATAATGCATGCCTTTTGAGTCCTTTTATCATTGGAAAACAAACCCTATTTATCTCACTTGCTTTCATTGTTCCACAATGACTGGTGCATCCCATGCAGATTCTTCTTGAAGTTGATGGGTCGTCTTCATCTCAATATGCTATGAGCTCGGCAGGAAATGAGTTAGCGTTGGTACCTCTGGAACCATCAAGGTCGCGTGTTACAATTGCTGGGGGGCCTACCTTATCAAATGGTCATTCCACCACGTCCAAGTTTAGTCTCTTTCCCAGAATATCTTCAGAAGACGATGGCGGCGATTCTTTGAGTATTCATAGAAAAGGAGAGAAGGGAGGATTAGCAGGATTGAGTAATCTGGGAAATACCTGCTTCATGAATAGCGCTCTTCAGTGTTTGGCTCACACTCCTCCAATTGTTGAATACTTCTTGCAAGATTACAGTGACGACATAAATAGAGATAATCCGTTGGGAATGTGTGTAAGTTCTTGATGCTTAAATATCTTCTCGATTTCCTCTTGTGAAGGTACTCACGTGCTTTCTGAATATAATTCTAACACTTAATTATCCAGGGTGAGCTTGCTATCGCATTTGGTGATTTGTTGAAGAAATTATGGTCATCAGGAAGGAACGCAGTTGCACCACGCACTTTTAAGACAAAATTGGCTAGATTTGCTCCACAGTTTAGTGGTTACAATCAGCACGATTCTCAAGTTAGTAATTTTTCTTTAATATGTGTGATGGTGCATAATTAAGCAAATTTTTTGTTCCTGACATTGTTGTGTTTTTGGCTTCCCTCGCTGCCAGAATATTTCATTTTGTTTTGCTTTGTGTATGATGTATTAAATTTTTGTCTCAGGAACTGCTTGCTTTCTTATTGGATGGGTTGCATGAAGATTTGAACAAGGTAAAACGAAAACCTTACATTGAACTTAAAGATTCTGACAGTCTTCCGGATGATGAAGTTGCTGAAGAGCTTTGGAATTATCATAAGGCCAGAAATGATTCTGTAATAGTTAACGTTTGTCAAGTAAGTATCTCTTACCGTTTTCCTAATCACTTTTTCCATTGAATGTTCATCTGGTTCTTGTTTTCATACAAGTACTACAGGTTTCTTTATTTTATTTTCCTGACCATTTCTTATGATGTATTTAATATATTTTAGGGCCAATACAAGTCAACTCTGGTTTGTCCAGTTTGCGGGAAAATCTCAATCACTTTTGATCCCTTCATGTACTTGTCTGTACCTTTGCCATCAACACTTACGCGACCTATGACAGTTACGGTGTTTTATTGGGATGGAAGTCGTCTTCCGATGCCATACACTGTAACAGTTCCTAAACATGGATCTTGTAGAGATCTCATTACTGCATTAGGTACTGCTTGCTGCTTAGCCGATAATGAGAGCCTTTTACTTGCAGAGGTATGATTTTGCTGGTTCCGTTCTGGTATCAATATATTTCATCCTGTTTTTTGGGGCTGAAATCCCTGACGATTGGTGGAATTGTCCTCTCAGGTATATGATCACAAGATCTTTAGATATTTTGAGAATCACCTGGAGTCACTAAGTGCGATAAAAGATGATGAACATATTGTGGCGTATCGGTTGAATCAAATGCCGAAAGGATCAACAAAAGCAAAACTTGAAATTCTTCATGGAGGGAAGGAAAGGTAAGCATGCTTGGTTTGATTTGTTACACAAGAACTCTTCTTTTTTTCCTTTTAGGTTAAGCTTTATGGATCATAATTATTGGGTTCCACAGGGCTGTTCAGGAGAGTGTTAGAGTCAGAGACGTGAAAGTGTTCGGAACTCCTTTTGTGACTTATGTCAACACAGAACCACTAAGTGGAACTGACATTGATGCAGTAATCTCTGGATTTCTGTCACCTCTGCACAGGGTGCATGCCCCATCTAATATTCAGAACGGAAATGACAACAGCCACTTTGCTGATGCTCCTGATGACGAAACATCCGGAAGTTTATCATCCCCAGATACCGAGAAAGACGAAGCATCTGATCGAGAGTTATCCTTCAGGATATTCTTGACAGATGAACGTGGTTTGAACTTTAAACCACTTAAGTCTGAATCTTCTGTGACCCCTGGTATCATTACAAGAGTTTTAGTCGAGTGGAATGAGGGTGAGCATGAAAAGTATGATTCCAACTACTTGACTGACCTTCCTGAGGTTCATAAAACAAGTTTCTCAGCAAAGAAGACAAGGCAAGAAGCTATATCCCTGTTTTCGTGTTTGGAGGCCTTTTTAGCAGAAGAACCTCTCGGACCGGATGACATGTGGTATAGCTCCTAGCCTAAACATTAAAGTCATATAAATTGATAGGATCATTTGAGGATTTAGCTTTGACCATCTATCTCACCATTATGAACCAGGTTTTGTCCGAGCTGTAAAGAACACAGACAAGCGAACAAAAAGCTAGACCTGTGGAAATTGCCAGATATTCTTGTGTTCCATTTAAAACGGTTCACGTATAGCAGATATCTCAAGAACAAGATTGATACGTTTGTGAATTTTCCAATTCAGGATCTAGACTTGAGGAAGTACGTGAAAAACAATAATGGCCAGTCATATGTATATGAATTATATGCCGTTAGTAATCATTACGGTGGACTTGGTGGTGGTCACTACACAGCCTATGCTAAGGTTGGTGACTTGATCAGCCTCAATATATATTTCGTTTGTTTTTTACTTGTACATATGTATAAATGCATCATAATCTGTATCATCATATCTGATCATATAGTTTCACTGTTCCTGCAGTTGATTGACGACAACAAATGGTATCATTTTGATGACAGTCATGTGTCATCTGTAAATGAATCTGAAATTAAAAACTCAGCTGCATATGTTCTTTTCTACCGAAGAGTAAGAAGTGAAACTGACACGCAAACAGCTGAGATGTCGAGTGATATGGATTTGTGATGCCTAAATTCTCATAATGGTCAAAGCACAACGTTGATGTATTTTCCGCAAAAATGCATTGGTCTTCCTCACTCTTACGTACGGTGAGGACACCTCTATTCTTTCTTGATTTGAAGTTGGCGGTTCGGTGGGAAGGTTCTGTTACAGGATTTATGATGTCATTATGGCAAATCTCTGTGGAAAGGTTGGATTTAGGTTCGGTAGATTGTTTAATTAGTGAGTTTTGTTAGGGGATGGGGTAAGTTTTCGGGTAGTAAATCAAGCGATAAACAGCTTTAGAGAATTGTGAAGTAGCCTTTCTTGTGTAGTTGTGTGTTCAACACCAAATATAATTTTTTGTCCTTCGGAAGTACGCATTGATGTTGAATTGAAGACATCAAAAGAAGTCTTTCTCTTTCACTGTGCTCTTTTAGCTTAAAAAAGTCTGTTTGGAAACATATGAATCGAAATTTTTAACAGTATTTTACAGTAACAATAATCTGTTCCGAATTAAATTAATAAATTATCGTACGTTTACTTTTTATTGTCAATGCACTCGTGAGCGTGCAATATCTTATCTAGTTAGCGTTAGAACAAAAAGACGACCCATGTGATGATGATCATTCAATGCTGATCGTTTAATGCTTTATCAAAGACAAAATAGATATAGTACCAGATTAGGATCCATGCTAAAGCACATGTTGAAATTTATTTTATTTATATTATAATTTTTATATAAAATCTAATTTATGTGGTTGTTTTTTAAAATTGTTGTTAATAAAACATTATGCAATAAAATCATATGTTAAATATGAGGACTTAAATTTTTTTAAGATTTTTTATTATTGTTATGCGGATTACCCTAATTTTTTGAAATTTATCAAATCAATCATAATAAACATTATTTCTGTTATTTTGATATATAGTTGCTAGTAAAATCGAAAATCACTTTTAATATGCAGAAGAGTGATTAATTTTTGAGATTTTATTGCCTATATATGGTTAATTAAATATTCTGTGGAGATTTACAACCCATATAACCTATAACCTATCAAATAATCAAATAATTAATTTTATAACCCATATTATATAGTTTACAAAAAAAAGTTATTATATAGGGGACATCTTTCGTACTATTTACTCAGATAATTTCTCTTAGAAAAACTTTATGGATTCGGAGTTATTTCAAAGTTTTGATGAGGATGTGCAGCTTCTCATATCACACGTTACTCAACAATTATTTCAAGGTCCTGATGGGGATTTGGAGCTCATATCACTCATTGCTCAAATAAATGATCTGGTAAGCTCATCGGTTTTAAATTCGCAGCGGGAATCAGAGCTTATGTCACTCATCACTCTAACAATCTCTGTTTTCAACTCTTTGGATTTGGATCCCAAGCCAAAGCCGCTGATGCAAAAACTCATATCGCTACTCTATGATTACTCTATGAATTCGAGTTCATGTTGGAGGCTTCAGTTTCAACTCAAGTCACTCTTTCGAAAAATCTTTTCTTTGGAGCCGGAACCAGATGTCTCATCTATCGGCAACTATATGGATTCGGAGTCGGAGCTCATATCACTCATTACTCAACTATTGTTTCTCGATTGGGAAAGGGACCTCAAGGCCATATATATTATTAGTTATTACTCAAATATTTTCTTTGGTCAGTTCAATACATTTGAATTGGCAGCCGAAACCGAACTCAGAGCTCATGTCACTCATTACTGAATTAATCTCTGCCTTCAACTCTATTATCGATTTGAATTCCCAGCCGGAGGCGTTGTCGGAGCTCATATTACGATTCTATGCTAACTATATGGAACAACATTCATCTATTGACGTAATGCTCGTGTTAAAGTTCAAGCCACTCGGTCATCAAATCTTGGCTCATGAAGATATCACGTAGACCATCAAGGCTTAACTTATTATTAGATTATTAGGTTTCCTTTTCATAATTAGATTAAGGCTATGGAATATTTACTTATTAAGGTTTAGGTCGATTGTACTAGAGTCTATAAAAGGACTTCTTATGCTAATGAGAATATCAAGCCCCAAGAATTAACCTTAATAGGGTTAAGAGGGAACTAAGCTTTCATATCATTCTTAATATCTCAAGCAATAAAAGAGGTTCATAACATTTTCTTGGTGCATGGCTTGCGATTTTGCTATGAATAATGCTTGTCTGAAGAAAGAGGTAGTCTTTTCTATAGACAAACCAAAGTGGCATGAGCATACTCTTTCTCTGTTTCCAAGACAAGCTTTCTTAACTTGTAACCTCTGCGGCATGGCTGATGCAAGATCTCCTATCTATATGTGTCCTCCTTGTGACTTCGTCCTCCATCAAAAGTGCATAAATATACCACGAGTAATAAGGATATCACGTCATTACCATCGTATCTCTTTTACCTATTGTTTTGAAAAAGGAGATTTTTTTTGTGGTGTTTGTCGCAGAAATATCGACAATAATTATGGGGGTTACTCTTGTATCAAGAAAGGTTGTTTGTATGCGGTTCATTCAAGATGTGCTACACAGAAAAATGTGTGGGATGGTAAAGAACTTGAGGGAGAGCCAGAAGAAGACACTGAAGAAGTTGAGCCGTTTGTGAGGATTAGCGATGGAATTATTCAGCATTTCAGCCATCAACATCATCATCTAAGGATCGATGAGAACACATCCAGAGATTATGATGAGAACAGGGGGTGTCAAGCATGCATCACACCAATTTATTTTGGTAACTTCTACTCATGCATGCAATGTGATTTCATTCTCCATGAAGAATGTGCAAATCTTTCTCGCAAAATAAATCACCCTACACATCCACATCCGCTCACTCTAGGATATGATAGTGTTGATCAGGACTTTACGACTCTATGTGCAGCGTGTCCCCATTATATGTTCTGAATATTTCTTATCTTATTAAGAATGAGTTTATACACATATATATAGTACAAGGAAAGTCTAGGGTTTAATAATATTTACAAGTAGATCCCTAAGTTCTATTGATATGTAGTTATCGCCTATACGCCCTCAAGATGGAGGGAGCTTGATCACGCTAATCTTGAAACAGGCTTCCTGGAACCTTGCGCGTGGTAGAGGTTTGGTAAGGGTATCAGCCAATTGGTCATGAGTAGAAACATGGGAAACACGGAGCTTGTTGGATTGTATTTGTGTGCGTACAAAATGGTAGTCTAGAGCGATGTGTTTCATTCTGGAATGAAAGACCGGATTTGCACAGAGATATGTAGCCCCAACATTATCACAATAGATGACAGGAGCAGATGGGAGGTTCAAGCGTAATTCAGAGTACAGGGAACACAACCACCGAAGTTCTGCAGCAGTGTTAGCAACCGCTCTATACTTAGCTTCAGTCGAGGATCGAGCAACACCAGACTGCTTTTTGGAGGACCAAGAGATGGGGTTGCGACCAAGGTAAATAACATAGCCATTGGTAGAGACATAATCATTAGTGTCACCCGCCCAATCCTCATCAGAAAAGCCATGAAGTTTAAGAGGAGACGTCGAGAAACAATGGAGAGAATTAGGAGAGGAGGCATGAAGATAGATACCATGAGTCGTAGTGCCAGCAAGATATCGAAGAACTCTTTTTGTGGCTTGCCAATGATCCTGCGTCTGGCGATGCATGAACTGAGAGAGGTGACTAATGGCGTAGGAGATATCAGGGCGAGTGAACGAAAGGTACTGAAGACTGCCCACAACAGATCGGTATTTAGATGGATCATCAAGGGGAGTAGGCCTGGGCGTTCGGATATCAGATCGGATTCAGTTCGGATTTTTTGGATTTTGGATTTTTTGGATATTGACTCTAACATCCATTCGGGTATTTATAAAATTCGGATCGGTTTCGGTTCGAATAATTCGGATTTCGGATCGGTTAGGATATGATTGTCGATAACCAAAATTAAACCAAAAGTTATTGGACAATGTTTTATTCGAATACCTTTTAATCTTATTGTACCCAAATAACCATACTAATGGAGTATTAAAACAAAATAAAAAAGATAAGAAATTAAGTAAATGACAAAGTTCTCATAAAACCATACAAATACATAAAACATATGAGGCATATCTATCGGAATATCAAACTATTTCTTATATGTTCGGTTATATTCGGATATCTATTGCATAATATCCAATATAATGAAAGCAAAAAACCAATCGGTTATTTCCTTAATATCGGTTTGGTTTTAATCCGCTTATTTCGGTTTGGATTTTTGGATTCGGGTTTTATGCCCAGGCCTAAAGGGGAGCACCACTTGTGAGGGTTAGTTTTGGTGTTGTAGGTAAAGGTGTAGAGACAGGTTTGGCGTCGGACATGTTGGTCTTGAGCAGGAGGTCATTGATGTATTTTCATTGCATGAGATGCATACCACGTTTGGACCGAGAGACTTCTATGCCAAGAAAGTAATGAAGATCAACAGGATCCTTGATGGAGAAACGATCAGCAAAGGCAGTGAGTACAACATCAACGGTGCGTGAGTGACTTCCAGTGACGATGATATCATCAACGTAGACAAGGACATATGTGAGGTGAGACCCGAAGCCATGAATAAACAGGGACGCATCTGCAAGAGAGTTAGTAAAACCAGAGTCAAGGAGATGTTGTTTAAGAGCCATATACCACGCACGAGGAGCTTTCTTAAGACCATATATAGGCTTGCATAATCGGCAGACGTAGTGTGGTCGATCCTTGTCAATAAATCCCGGCAGTTGAGACATGTAGACCTCTTCAGTGAGATCCCCTTGAAGAAACGCATTGTTGACATCTAGCTGTTTTATTACCCAGTTCTTCTTCACTGCAACATCAAGAACAGCCCAGATAGTTGTAGACTTGATCACATGACTAAAAGTGTCAGCTTAGTCTTGCCATATTGTTGATGAAATCCTTTAGCAACTAAGCGTGCCTTTAACCGATCAAGAGAACCATCAGAAAAATTTTGTAGTGAATACCCACTTACAACCGACGATATTCTGTTTGACATCAGGAGGCACCAGATACCATGTGTAATTGCCCATTACAGCGTCGTATTCCACTGAACATGCCCTTCCCCAAAACGGATCCTTGAGAGCTTGAACTATTGTTTTTGGTTCCGGGGATAAAGAGTTGCGAGTTGTGGCAAGGAAACCAAATTTCGGGTTGGGTTTGGTAATATTATTTTTGGAACGAGTTTTCATTTTTTGGTGATTTTGTGGTGGTTCGACATGTTGTATTTGGCTCTGTGGTCGGGTGGAAACGGCTTGGCGGGGGAGGGGGGGGGGTTTGTGATGGTTGGGTCTGAGTTGTGGGTTGCAACTCATTTTGTGGTCGAGCAGTGGGCTCAAGAGGACGAGGGTGAGTCTGAGTTGTGAGATTCAACTCATTTTCATGAGGAGCAGTAGGCTCCGAAGATATTGAGGGAGAAGAAGAAGACGGAGAGGAGGAGGAGGTGATAAAGATAGAAGACGATACCTGAGGGTGAGGAGATGATCGCGGGTGAGGATCTGTGGTGGGGGGTCCAAACTCGTTGTCGGCGAGGAGGTTGTCGGAGACGGGTGAACCAAAGGCGGAGAAGATGACTCAAGAGGCCTAGTAGTTGGACCTTGTCGAGCTTGAGATTGATCTTGGGCCTGAGGAGTAGGTAATGGGCCTAAAGAATTGTCCATATGTTTATCACGGCGTTGATACGTGAACAATATTGGAGGTCGCGAAGTACCAGCAACGTCATCCGTCGTTAATGTCGTCGGTGACAGTGGAGATGGTGGTGAAATCACTGGCGACGACGACACCGGAGGTAAGGAAGGAAGCCACAACAAGGGTAGTGAGCTCCGAGTTGATGTTGTCTCATCAGTGTGTGACGACATTGATTGACAAAACGGGAGTGTGTGTCCCACAAATTGGACGTGACGAGAGGTATAGATGCGACCTGACAGAATGTGAAGACAGTAGTATGTACTCTGCGTGAGTGAGTAACCAAGGAAGACACAACCAAAAGATCGAGCATCGAGTTTATGAGTTGTATAGGGTCTTAGCTATGGGAAACATAAACAACCAAAGACCCGAAGCTTCTCATAGTTGGGAGATGTCTGAAAGAGTTTCTGAAATGGTGATTGGTTGCCAAGAACAGGGGTGGGCATCCTGTTTATAAGATATACCGCGGTGGCAAACGCATATGGCCAGTGGACTGTAGGTAAGTTTGCCGTCGACATGAGTGTGAGACTGGTCTCCATAATGTGGCGATGTGAGATGAGTGACACCATGAGTAGAAAGGATTCACCCCCATTGTTAGAAAACAATGTCCCAATCCGTGTTTGAAATCGATTTTCAACGAGGGACTTGAAGGTAGAGAACACAGGTTTGACATCAGATTTGCGTTGGAGAGGATACAACCATGTGTATCGAGTGTAGTGGTCAACAAGAACAAGATAATATTTGTAGTTTTGAGTAGAGAGAATGGGAGAGGTCCAAACGTCGGAGAAAACATATTCAAGAGGGTGTGTGGAGATGATAGAAGATTGTGTAAAAGGTAATTTGTGACTTTTATTAATAAAACAATCCGAGCAAGATAAATGTTTGGAAGTAGAAGAAGCAACAGGAAGAGAAAAAGTAGAAATAATAGTGTTTAGAATTGGGGGAGAGGGGTGACCCAATCGTGAATGCCACGAGAGGAGACTTGTTCTTGGACCAGATGAAGATAACATGGCCATAGCCATCGGTTGTGTCAGCGACCACACATACAGTTCATTTTCAGTGTTGCCTTGGAGTAATGGGACTCCCGTAGTCAGATCTTTCACCTGAAAGAAGGTAGGAAAGAAATGAACAGACACTTGGTTAGCGTTACAAAGACGATACACAGAGATAAGATTCCGATGTTTATCAGGAACGCATAAGACTTTATCCAACTTTAAAGATCAAGCTTGAGTGGGAAGAAGCATGGAACCAGTATGAGTAATATGCATAGTAGAACCATCAGCGATGGTCAGGTCTTCACCACCATTGTAGGATTGGTGCAAGGAGAGATTGTTGAGGTCTGAAGTGATATGATGGGTGACACCAGAGTCGACAACAACAACCACATTGGCGCAGGGTTTCCAACGCGTGAACGGACTGGAGTTGCTCGAGGAACCAGACTTCATGGAGAGAAGTTGAGGACAACGTCGAGCGCTATGTCCTTGTGTGTGGCACAGTTGACACTTGCCCAAGTACGGTCTTGAAGACCGATTGTTGGTGTTGTTATTGTTGCTGGTGTAGGACTGCCAGTTGGGGGTTGTTGTTGTTGTTGGAGAAGCATTGTGGTTGAGATCGAAAGCGGTTGTTGTTGTTCGTGTTGTTGAAGTTGTTGTTTGGACGGTGTTGAACGATATTCGCAGACACAGGAAATGGAGTTGGAGTGGCAGCGATAGTCGGGGAAGAGACCTTACTCTCGATCTGGTCAACAACAGGTTTGAAGTCTTCCGGAAGACCTTCAAGGATCTTTTCAATTTGATCCTCATGATCCATAGGTTTACCAAGAGCAGCTAGTTCATCAAAACATATAACAAGGCCACGAACATATTCATCAATGGTTTTATTGCCCTTGGTCCATACCTTGAGTTGAGTGCGGATACCTTGTACATGGCCACAACTTGGTTTGGCAAAGGTAGAAGCAAGTGTTTCCCAGACTGCAACAGCAGTGGTGGCACGTGAGACCAAATGTTGAACAGAGGGAGACATAGCGCCAAGCAAAGCGCTAAATAGGAGACGATCTTGGCAATTCCAGACGGTGAAATCTGGATTTGGGACGGTGATAGTGCCAGTTGTGACTGGCGGCACAGTAGTAGATCCATCAAGGTATCCAACAAGTTCATAACCATCAACCAAAGCGTGGATCTGAAGACTCCACATCAAGTAGTTGGTATCGTTGAGTTTAGTGACATTGCTAGTGTTGACAATGAAGAGTGGAGTGGTTCAGTTCGTGATGACTTCACCTGTCGAGGGAGAGACATGATCAGAGGTAGACATGGTGGTGACGTTGTGTTTAGAAAAGTTTTAGGGTTATTTTGATCGTTTGCACTGATACCATATATGTTATGAATATTTCTTATCTTATTAAGAATGAGTTATAAACATATATATAGTACAAGGAAAGTCTAGGGTTTAATAATATTTACAAGTAGATCCCTAGGTTCTATTGATATGTACTTATCGCCTATACCCATTTGCGCATGACTGGATTCTTCTATGGGTGTAGTAACAAAGGAAGCACTTTCAACCTGCACGTCAAGTGTGCCACAGTTTCCGAGCCGTTAGTTCATGAAAGTCACAAGCATCCTTTATTTCTAACATCCAAACCAAAAGAGGAGCAAAGAATATGTTCGGTCTGCAAAGAAAAGCAAATAAATTTTTATTCGACAAATGAAACATTCAATTGCTTTGAGTGTGACTTTGCATTTTGTTTTGGATGTGCTACATTGCCTCAAAAGGTGAGGTATACGCATGATGAGCCTGTGCTGACTCTTTCTTATGGGCAGGAAATAAGTACAATGAAGAACTGGTGTGAAGTTTGCGAGGGAAAAATATATCCGGGGCAACGGTTTTACGTGTGTGATGAGTACTGTTGTGTTACCCTACACGTCGAATGTCTGCTTGGGCGGGACTTATACATGAAGCCTGGTTCATCTTGGAGGGTTTTAGAGGAACATGTCAGCATAGTACCCAACAATCATCATATGACTCGTCCTTTTTGTTTCTTTTGCAAAAAGCGCTGTCCACACAAGATAGTTTTGCAGATGTCTGGATCAGGATCAATATTTTGTTCCATAGTTTGTAGAGAAGGTTCACGCAAGAGAGAATGAGATGTATGCTGATAGACCGGTTGTAAGATATTTTATTAAATTCGCTGTATGTGTATTGATTTCTACATAAATCTTAGAAAGAAGTATGTTGCTTAGCGTCACTATTATTGATTCTTGAACTAGTTTCAGTTTTCTTGATTGATCTTAAAGTCTCGAGCACATTGATCAGGAAGCAAGATACTTGGTTGAGCAAAACCCTCATTATGTTTATATGTTCCTCAAGCCCTCTCCTTTCAGTCTATATATGGAGCTTTCGCTCTCGGTTTATTCATATTGGGTATGTTTCTTTGCTGTTCTTGATCCTTGTCAAGGACATCGTTGCTTTTGACATGGATGTTTATACAATTTGTAGATATTAGAATTCTAACTGTGCAACTTTTTTATTTGTATTTTATAATTTCATTGTTTATTTGTCCTGATTATCCTTTCTCGCATTCATTTTTGAGATCATATTCCTGTATTTCTGTTTGTTTATAGACTAACGTTCCGGTATGAAACAAGTAACTAATTATCAAACATGTTGACATAAATACTATATTCATTCCAGTTTTTTTAATTCCTTGTTTAGTTGGAATCGAGTTATAAAAAAGATTAAAGCTTAATTAAATTGAGATAATTAAGAATAGTTTTATAGAGGTCGGAAAATAACATTTTTTTTTAACAAATTAGTAAGCTCATTTAGGGTAAACATGAAATATGAAAATACTTATACATGTATCTAGACAACATCTACAATTAATTCTCTACCATCCATATAACCATAGACAATTAAAATAACTTATCTTTTTATTATAAAATCTAAAATATTCAAATAAGTTTCTACCATTAATATAATAGATATTTAGAAAAAAAAATTTGGATTTAAGATTATGATTACTCTCAATCATCTTTTTTTAACAGTTTTCAGTTGTATTGACTCATCATATCATATATAAAATGAACAAATTCTAGATTTTTTTTCTGCATTTATCGTGATTCAGATTTCCAAAAATGTACATGTATAACCAAAACAATCCAAAAAATTATGTTCAGCCTCATACATCTGTTAAAACTTTTAGACAACGGTTTAGACTTTAGACTCATATTATAGATAAAACCAAAATGAATCTAATGGTCAAGTTAGTGACATAAAACAAGCGCTTTGGGTAGTAACCCACCAGGTATTTTTATCTTTTACTATTTATTTTTCTTTCTAGTTTCTTTTGAATCTGTTTGACATTTTTTTTTGGATTAGTTTTAACATTGAGACGGTTTGAAGCGAGTCTGTGGGAGGGTGTCATATGTCTACTAATCTTGTTTACTTTGGTTGTTTTTCTTTTGTTGCTTTCTTTTGAGTCAGTCAATTTGTTTTATCGAGTCAAAAGTGTGTTTTATTGAGTCAAATTGCTAATTGAGAACTATGAGCTTTACTTAGGGAATTGCACCATTCTTGATTCATTGCCTTGAGACTATTTCGCATTGTTTAAGGATGACTTGGAAGTTTAGAAAAAAAATCATGACTTGATCACTTCTTATAATTCCTGTCACTTTGAAATTTGGATGATTTAAGCTTGACCTTATTTATTTGGACTTAATATGGACTTATATATCTCACTGAGAAGATTGGTAATCAAGTAATGGATCATACATTCAGAGTTTACTACACATTAGTTTTACCATTCTTAGTAAACTCTGAATGGCTAGACTCATTTTTAGTCTAGTACCACACCTTTAACCATATCCATGCTTCATACCACTTGCATTCTTATGTCATCATCATCATGTGCATTCATGTGCAAAAACTACGGAGTATAAATACCGACATAACTTTCCTCTAGTTAGGATTGTGGTTGTAGTTTATTTGGGTGGTTGATATTGAGTTGTGGTTGTATAGTTATGTTGATAAGCATGTATCGAGCTTTCATGATCAGTTCTTTTGATGCAGTTTTAGTGAGACGAGAACCGGTTCCACTCCCTCATTCTAAAAAAAAAAAACAAAAAAAAACAGAAAATAGGAAAGGAGAAATAATGGAACCTGAAAAGTCAATGTAGTATTGGTTATAAAAGCATTTAAGACACTTATATTTTGTTAGGGATTTTGCATTAGTTGGTTTGATAGAGTTAGAGGGAAGTTGTGTACCTCCAAGTTGGTCTGTGTCTCATTGTGATTTTGCATAATAACATGCATCCTTTTTCGTTACTGGAAACCTTTAAACACTTGAGCCACCCTGAAATTGCCCTACAACCTAGACCATAGCGTGTTCGATATCCCCTTTGTGAGAGTGCACACATTTACTAATGAATGTTAAAAGGTTAAGTTATATGACTCTGTAAAGCTTTGTGTTCTTGGGATTTAATGAAGTTGTTATGGTCATGGCGAAGTACGATTTAGTACGGTTTGATATGAGCTTTGTGGTAGTGGTTTCCAGGCAATTGTTTGAGAGCATGACCCCAGAAGGATATGTGAGTTCTCACGTTTTCAAACCTCTTTCTTTGGCAAAGATTTTGTTTTGGTTGAGGATAAACAAAGATCTAAGTCAGGGGGAGTTGATGTATTATGTTTTTGGTGTCTTTTTTCCTTCATTTAGTATTTGTTTTGAGTCATTTGTCGCATCTTTGTCCCCGTTTTGTGTCTTTTTGGTCTTTTCTTCAGTTGTGATTAGGTGTGGAGACGATGTGCTAGATTTGGAGTCTTTTGGTTGGATTCAAGCTTAACCGGAATAAAGAAGCAGGACATGACTTCTGGACATCTTCAAGTTGAACTGAATCATGAAGTCTAGACAAGTTTGGAGAAGTCTAGAGTGGTCTGGTGAAGTCTGTAGACAAGTATGGGAAAGTCTAGAGAAGTCTGATGAAGTTTGTAGACAAGTTTAGAGAAGTCTGGTGAAGTTTATGGACAAGTATGCTGAAGTCTAGAGAATTCTGGAGAAGTCTCGTGAAGTTTGTAGACAAGTCTGGTGAAGTCTGTAGACAAATCTGCTAAAATCTAGAGAACTCTAATGAAGTCTATTGTCGTCCTCCCTATGCTCCAGACACTTATTTCATTTTCCTAAATTTTTCTATTTTCACTTTTATTTTAATAAGGGTTTAAATATCCCAAAGACCTAATGAGCAACACATTCTATTTTTTTTTGAGATTTTTGCACCTTGAGACTTTTGTAAGCCATTTTTGGAGATAAGAGATCCATCATCTTTCACAATTTGGAGAAGATTTCTAAACTCTTTTCTCATTTTATTTCATCAATTTAATTATGTCTTCTTCATCTCTTTGTGTTGTTGCTTTCAATATGTGTGAGTAGTCACCAAATTGAGTTTTAGGGTTCTAAGTAGGGGATCAAATGATTTAATGATTTAATTGTTGCTTACGTATTCTATTTTCTTTGTGGTTCTTTAATTCATATGCTCTTAATGATAAAATAGGACTGATCACCTTGTTCTAGATTCTAGGTTTTTCTATGCATCAAAAGTGTTCGATAGAATGCCAGAACCAATATGAATTGAGCAATATTTCTCTAACATGCAAAAGTTGATGTTAGTAGATATTGTGAACTTAGTAAACTTGTTTGATAATGAAAATTTGATTAGGAGATTACAAATGAAAATTTAGTGATTAATACCTTGAAAGATGGTTAGTCAAATCTTGTGTTCATGTTCTAGAACGGTTGTTAACTATTGAATTTTTTTGTTTCATTTTCCCATCGATTATTGATCTCTGAAATACTCTATAGCCTAATGTTTTAATCTCATATGTCAATTGTTTAATTTCTTGCATTTTTATTTACAATTTCTGAAACCAAACAACAAACATTTGTTCGCTTTAGCTATTTATAAGTCTTGCAAATCTTTAGTGTACCATTGGTCCTTGTGGATTTGAACCTTGCATATACTGCCTCACGGTTAAGTGTATAGGGTAATTACTTTAGCAAACATGATTTATAGTTTGTTTTTGGTTAATATTTGGTTTATTTATGTTTGGTTTTGATTTTATACTACAATGCTGGTTCAGAAAGTTTTGCTTCAGATCTTTCTGTCCTATTTTCCACATATGGTTTACATTTATTCAGTTATACTAAGCACAAATGGCTCTTCATCTTTGGTAATTGTTTGCACAAATATTCAATTTTTTGTATTGACATTTTTGTTAGAATATAAGTTATTGTTATATATATGTAGTAAACCTAATTAGGTTAACAAAAGAAAGATTGAAGTTGAAACAGATTTTTACTTCTTATCTATTTGCTCATTTACTATTGTACATAAATTTATTCTTATCTATTTTCTCCAAAAATACAATGATTAGATTTATTTTCCAAAAAATACCACAAAACGAAAACTAAATATTCAACATAAAAAACTAAAAACTATATCATAAACACTAAGACCAATCCTCTAAAAACTATGCTCTAAATCTTAAATATTTATCCCAACCCTAAAAAAGTATATTCCAAACCCCTGAAATCAATTTTTATGTTTATAAGGCAAAACTTATTTGAAAAAAGAATAATAAAAAAAAATACGTGGGGTAAAATAATAAACCAAAACCTTTAATATGTGAACAAAAAAAAACCTATATAGTAAAATTTTATATCCTTTCTGTAACATCCGCGAACCGGAATCCCGGTTTAGGGATTGCATCGGTCGATGCACTATGTGTATCGGTCGATGCAAGGTCGTTTCTGGGCGCGCGAGTTTAAGCAAAACGCTGCGTTTTGGGTTAGGGAAAAACCCTTAAACTCGAGTTTCGTCTCATTAGGCGTGTTGAGCCGTTTTTGAGAGAAAAGAGAAGAGAGAAAAGGTTCTTGAGTATTCTTGAGTATTTTGGGAGATTTGAGACTGTTCCTGTAGAGATCTATAGTTGGGATCGTTGTAGGAGCTTCTTGGAAGTGTCTTCTTGCTTGTTTGAGGTTCAGATTCTTCTTGACAAAGGTAAGTGCATGACCATGGCTAATCTAAGCTGGAGATATCTTTGATTTGCTTGTTATGTGTTGTTAGGCTTGTTAGATTTATATTTGGGATTTTGGGAAGTTTTCTTGCGGCTTGGGATCGAGTTTTGTGGTTGTAGGAACGAAGATCCGGTGAGAAGCTTTGGGAGAAAACGATGCTCGGCATTGCATCGGTCGATGCAAACGCGAGGACGATGCATAAAATCTAGGGTTTTCGTGCTATGTCGAGCATGCGTCGATCGATGCAATGGGAGCATCGGTCGATGCAAGTTAACTTTGCATCGGTCGATTCAGATCTTGCGTAGGTCGACACAACCCTCAACTGGTGTCGGTCGATGCTGAGTCCTGGTTTGTTATTGTTGATTATTGGTTGTTTATTGATGGTTAGAGATGTCTCTATTGCTTGTGTGTATAGCCCAGTAGATGGGAGGATCGCCTTACTGAGTGTTTATAAAATACTCATGCATTGCAATTTGTGGTTGTGGTGCAAGTAAAGGCAAAGTGTGATCGTGGAATCAAGGCAATGAAGAGGAGAATGTTCTAGGGACTCGATTGGTTGCTATCTGGCATTGCTAGATTGCTAGAGTTGAGTCATTAGAAAAATTTCTAGGTTGCTGGTTCTATGTTCCTTGTTGGTTGGATATTGGATATTGTTATGTTTAATTATTGGATTATAATTGCTTATTTATTGGATATTGATATTGGTTATTTCTGCTGTTGTTTGTGATTGTGGTTAGGTCGCTAGTGGGTATGGGACCACTAGCTGTAGATTATTTATTATTATTATTATTTATTATTTAAAAAAAAAACAGGTCGGGTCGTTTCACTTTCAAAAGTAACATCACTTTTAGAAAGAGAAAAAATACTACATACAAAGTTAGAAAAAAAAAAGATTTCAAAACTTAAATCCTTAGGATTGTTTGAGAAGGGTTCTTATCTTTGTGATCTTTTTGATGATAAAGACTTGAAATATTGTATTTACAAAACTATAAAATCCTCAGAATTGTTTGAGAAGGGTTCTTATTTTAGTTTTGTTAATACAATATTTCAAGTCTTATCATCAAAAAGATCAAAAAAATAAGAACCCTACACATCAATGATCCTTTAACATTAAAATATGATATAAAATTTCGAATTAAATTTCACTACAAGAAAACATGGTTTTTACAACTACAAATGACGACTATATTTGTAGTCGCCATTTTTTGTGACTACGTAACGACTAATAGCCAACAATTTTACGACTACAAATATTTGGTCGTATATTACTCGTTTTTTTGCGACTACATATAGTATTCGGTGTTTTAGTCGTATTTTAGCGATTATTTAATGACTATATCGCATATCGGAACAAATAGTTGCTAAATAGTCACTAATTTAGTGACTAATATACGATTCATGGTAAAAGTCGCCAGTTTAGCGACTAATATGCGACTCATAGTGAAAAGTCGCCAAAAAGTCGCATATCAGTCACTATTTAAGAAAATTAAAATTTTCAAAATTTAACCTCAAACTCTTGAACTTAGATCTTAAACTTTAAAATGTTAAACTATAAAAAGAATTAGGAAATAAAAGCAAAGCAGCACGAGATGGGCGACTCTGGGGGCGATACTAGGGTTTTGAACGGAGGGGACCAGGATGCACGATGGAGGATATTGGAGTAAAGGCTCGACCTCCTGGGGATCCGCCGGATGCTCAAGGGTCGTGGGTGAAGAAAGTAGTTGGGAGTTCTGCGGGCGGTAGGTTGGTGCCTGATATTGTGGTGGATGCAACTTTTGTGGCGGAGAGAGTATCATTAGCTTTTCCAGATGGTGAGGATGGTGAGCCAGTGGTAACCATAGGAACAGAGGTGTTGGAGGCTATGAATGGTTTGTGGAAAAACTGTATAGTGGTGAAGGTGTTAGGGCGCCATTTTCCGATATTGGTTCTGAGTCGGAAGTTGAGAGCGTTGTGGAAACCGAGTGGTGCAATGACTGTCCTGGATCTACCACGACAGTTTTTCATGATTCGGTTTGGGAATGAGGAATATACATGGCAGCTTTGACTGGAGGACCGTGGAGGGTTTTCGGGAATTATCTTTTAGTTCAAGCATGGTCGCCAGGGTTTGATCCACTCAAAGATGATATTGACACGACTCCGGTGTGGGTGCGCTTTTCGAATCTTCCGTTGAATTTTTACCATAGTGAGATACTGGCAGCGATGGCTCGGGGATTGGGAAATCTGATTAAAGTGGATATTACTACTTTGAACTTCGAGAGGGCTCGTTTTGCTAGAGTTTGCGTGGAAGTTAACTTAAAGAAATCACTTAAGGGTACTATTATGGTGAATGGCGAAAGATACTTTGTGGCGTATGAGGGGTTGAATACAATCTGTTCGGGTTGTGGGTTGTATGGCCATCTTCTTCATACTTTCCCCCATAGGGTGCAGTCTCAGTAAGTGGTGCCCAGGGTGGCGATGATGGTTGCTCGGGAGGCGGTAAGGGAAGAAACGTCGGTGGTGGATGGTTTTGTTACCGTCAAGCAGCGTGGCCAGAAAGTGGATCCTCCACGGAAAAACCTTCCTTTGTCGGTGGTTGGAAGTCGGGGAAGCAATATTCGAGATTCAAGGAAGGAAAGAAATTCCTCGAATATTGCAATTTCCAACAGTTTTGGAAGGGTAGCAGTGGATCTGGCATCTCCGCATGAGAAGGAAGGGTTAACGCGAAATGGGGCAAATTAGGAAAACATTGATTTTTCGAATCAATCAGTTGGGGAAAAGAATTGCGTGAGCGGGAAGGAATTGGTGTTTGGTTCGAGTGCGAATTATCGTGATAGTGGACCTCGTAAGGAGAATGATGGCCCGAAAGGGGCCCATGGGAAGGGGTTCTCAAGAAATACAAATCGGCCCAAAAGCTTTAAGGTTTCAAAGCCTTTGCCGGGTTTAATCTTTGGTCCGATGGAAGATAATACGATGCTGACTTCGACTGGGAAACGCTTGCGGGTTGAGCCAGAGTCGGTTGGGAGGTCAGGCGATGCGTTTGCAAAAGAGCTATATGAGACAACGAATCCAGGTGCTGATAGTGGTTTGCCGCAGTATCCTACTGTGGATTCACCTGAGAAGCAAGGTTGTATGGAGATGGTGTTGCGGTGTGCATCGTCGGAGGAGGGTGGAGGTATTGGGTCTCAATAATGGCTCGCCCCAGTTTTTCCTATTTCTCTGTTGTCTCAAATGATTAATGCACTATTGTGGAATTGCCAGGGGGGGGGGCAAATAAACCCAATTTTAGGCGATCAATTCGTTATGTGTTGAAGAGGTATTTTACGAATGTTCTAGCTATTTTCGAAACACATGCCGGAGGGGAGAGGGTAGGAAGGATATGTCGGGGTTTGGGTTTTGAGAATATGTTTCGTGTTGATGTTGTAGGGCAAAGCAGAGGGTTATGGTTGTTATGTCGGTCGGAGATTGGGGATTTGACTATTGTCGAATCCTCAGATCAGTTTATCCATGCTCTGGTGTTAAATGGAAGTGAAATGCTGAATCTCATCGTGGTGTACGCTGCTCCCACAGTAAGTAGAAGAAGTGGACTGTGGGATCGCTTACGAGATGTAGTTCGTTTGGCTACGGGACCGGTGGTGATCGGGGGGACTTCAAAACCATTGTACCTCTGGATGAGAAGACTGGAGGGAATGGCTTGTTGTCGCCGGACTCACTAGCTTTTGGCGAGTGGATCAATGACACCTCCTTGATAGATATGGGGTTCCGAGGGAATCATTATACCTGGAAGTGAGGCAGGGTTGAGAGATCGTTTGTGGCTAAGCGGCTTGATCGTGTGCTTTGTTGTGCTCACTCGAGGCTAAAATGGCATGAAGCGGTGGTCACTCACCTTCCGTTTCTAGCTTCTGATCACGTCCCGTTGTATCTACAGCTTACTCCGGGGGTTGTTGGCAATGCAAGGAGGCGACAATTTCGTTCGAAGCTGCCTGGCTCCATCATGAGGTTTTTAAGGATCTGTTGATGGCGTCCTGGCACAGGAACCTTAATACTCGTGATCCATTACAAAGGTTGAGGAAGACGTTGGGAGAGTGGAATAAAGCTGTGTTTGGAGATATCAACTTACGTAAGGAGAAGATAATGAAGGAGATTACAGAAGTGCAAGAATGTCTTGAGGTTATTTAAAAAGATGCTTTGTTGATGCGTGAGGATTCTTTGTTGAAGGAATTTGACGCTGTCTTGGAACAGGAGGAGGTGTTATGGCTGCAGAAATCAAGGGAGAAGTGGATAGTGCAGGGTGACCGGAATTACAGGTAGGTGGATTAGAAGGAGGAGAAATAGAATTGATATGCTGAAAGATGATACAGGTAGGTGGATTACAGAGAGGGAGGATCTGGAACAGCTTGCGATTGCATACTTTAGTAAACTATACAACCTGGATGATGTGGTGTAAACTGAAGTGCATCTACCGAGTGAGGGCTTCTTTAGCTTGTCGTGGGAGGAGAAGGTTACTTTAAACAAACCGTTTACGAATCTGGAAGTGGAGACAACTGTTAAGAGTTTGGGAAAGTTTAAAGCATCGGGACCGGATGGTTTTCAACCAGTATTCTATCATCATTGCTAGGAAATTGTTGGTGAGTCTGTGATTCAGTTTGTCTTGGAGTTTTTTCGTACAGGGGACCTACTTCCTGAGACAAATGATGCGCTTGTGGTTCTTATACCCAAGGTGGCACGTCCTGAAAGGATCACACAGTTTCGGCCTATAAGACTGTGTAATGTTTTGTTTAAGATCATTACTAAAACCATGGTGGGCAGGTTGAAGAGTGTAATTGCTAAATTAGTAGGGCCCGTGCAATCAAGCTTTATTCCAGGCAGACATAGCACGGATAATATTGTGGTTGTGCAAGAGGCTGTACATTCGATGAGGATGAAGAAGGGTCGCAAAGGGTGGATGCTCTTGAAGCTAGATTTGGAGAAAGCTTATGATAGAATAAGATGGGATTTCTTAGCAGAAACACTTAAGGCAGCCGGTTTAAATGACACATGGGTTGGGTGGATAATGAGTTGTGTTTCCGGACCGGATATGAGCTTACTTTGGAATGGTGAGAAGACTGAATCCTTTAAACCGCTGCGAGGGTTGAGGCAAGGTGATCCTCTCTCACCATATTTGTTTGTGTTATGTATGGAGCGGTTGTGCCACTTGATTGAGAAGGAGATTGCCCTCAAAAAGTGGAAACCGATCAGACTGTTGAATGGTGGTCCTTATCTCTCGCACATTTTGTTTGCGGATGATCTGATATTGTTCGCTGAAGCTTCTGTAACACAAGTTTGGGTGGTACGTAAGGTTTTGGAGCTATTCTGTTTGGCGTCGGGGCAGAAGGTGAGCTTAGAGAAGTCTAAAATATTTTTCTCAGATAATGTCTCTCGCGACTTGGGGCAACAAATCAGTGTGGAGAGTGGCATTCAATCTACAAAAATGTTGGGGAAGTATCTTGGTATGCCAGTTCTGCAGAAAAGGATCAATAAGGATACCTTTGGGGATGTTCTGGCTAAGGTGTCAACCCGTCTTGCAGGTTGGAAAAGTCAGATGTTAAGTTTCGCAGGCCGGCTTACGTTAACTAAGTCAGTACTTTCGTCAATCCCTATACACACAATGAGTGTGATTAAATTGCCGGTATCTACATTGGAGAAGTTGGATAGAGTATCTCGGGACTTCTTATGGGGTTCTACTCTGGATAGGCGTAAGGTGCATCTGGTAGCTTGGGATAAGGTTTGTTTACCTAAGCGAGAGGGTGGATTGGGCGTTAAAACAGCGTGTGAGATGAACAAAGCTATGATCGCTAAGATAGGGTGGCGATTACTTCATGACACGACTAGTCTGTGGGCTAAGGTGGTAAGAGCTAAGTACAGAGTTGACACCATCCGAGAGCCTCACTGGATTTTGCCGAAGAGCCACTGGTCGTCTACCAGGAGGAGTGTGTGTGTGGGGTTGCGGGAAGTAATCTTGAAGCGACTCAGTTGGGCAGTTGGAGATGGTAGACAGATACGTTTCTGGACGAATAGGTGGGTCATCAATCGTTCGTTTCTTGAGGCAAGTACAGGTAATTTGCATGTTGGAAATGCGGACGTTGTGGCTGGTGATCTCTGGTCAGATGGAGTGGGGTGGGATTGGTCCCGGATAACACCTCTTTTGGAAGAGGATCGTCGGCTTGAACTATCTGCAGTAGTCCTTGACAAGGTGACGGGTGCAAAGGATTGTATGGTGTGGGGGGAGACCGTTGATGGTCGGTTTTCCGTTAAATCTGCTTATGCGTTGTTAACAAGGAGAGGGGTGCTAGAGCAAGATATGGGGACGTTTTATGATCGGATTTGGAGAGCTGCTGTGCCGGAGAGGGTGAGAATTTTTCTTTGGCTTGTTGCACGGCAGGTGATTATGACGAATGCAGAGAGATCTCGGCGACATCTGACTGATTCAGCGGTGTGATCAGTGTGCAAAGGGGGGGGGGTCGAGACTATTATCCATGTTCTTCGGGATTGTCCAGCCATGGCGGGGTTGGCAGCGAGTTGTCCCAACGCGAAAACGGAGGTTATTTTTTTCTCAGACATTACTTGAATGGCTGTTTGCGAATCTTGGTGGTGGGGGTAGTATTGAGGATTTGCACTCTTCTGTGTTGTTTTCTCTGGCTGTCTGATGGGCTTGGAAGTGGTGTTGCGGTAACGTGTTTGGGGAAAACAAGGTATGGCGAGACAGAGTGAAGTTTATCAAGGAGGCTGCAAGAGAGGCTGTTGAAGCTCGACGGGTGAGTGAGGGAGTCTGTAGGGAGCGACGGGAGATCCAAGTAAAGTGGATGGTTCTGCCGGAAGGGTGGTGTAAGCTAAATACTGATGGTGCTTCTCGTGGTAATCCAGGATTAGCGGCTGCCGGTGGGATTATATGGGATGCGAACGGGGGATGGTCTGGCGGTTTTGCTTTACATATTGGAAGATGTTCAGCTCCTTTGGCGGAATTATGGGGTGTATACTACGGACTTCTTATTGCTTGGGAGCATAGGATCAAGCAGGTTGAGTTGGAGGTTGATTCAGAGATGGTGGTGGGGTTTCTTCAGACAGGGATCAGAGAGACTCATCCGCTGTCCTTCCTGGTGCAGTTGTGCCATGACTTGTTATCAAGGGACTGGATAGTCCGTGTGAAACATGTGTATAGGGAAGCTAATTGTCTTGCCGATGGATTAGTGAACTATGCTTTTACTTTGGCTTTAGGTTTTCATTCCTTTAGTTCGGTTCCGAGTGATGTTGCATCTTTGTTGCACCATGACGTTTTGGGTCCTGCGTGTCCCGCAGTGTTTCTGTTGTAACCGGGTCAAGTTTCTTTAATTAATAAAATCGGGGAGAGCTCTCCCCGCTGCCTTACCAAAAAAAAAAAACTTTAAATCTTAAACTTTCAATTCTTAATCTTAGAAATTAATTCATAAACCATAAAACCAAAACTTAACCACTATGATATATGTACATAAAACCAAGCTTTAATACTTATAAGAAAGTCTAGTTAATATAATACATCCAAAAAATGAAATCTAACACTGATAAAAAATTTATAGTTTTCTAAATCTTATTTTTTTTTTATCAAAACTTAACCCTAAATCTTAAACTTGTTCATCAAACCCTATACATTGAACCCTAAATCTTCAAAATTTAAACTTTTATAATTTTTATATAGAAATTAAAGCATAAACCATTCAACCAAGATATAACCATTATATATGTATAAAAGCAATGTGTAAAACTATTTATTATTTACTTATAATTCAATATTTCCAAAACTATTTACTTATAATTTATTTGATATAGTCATTTTAAAACCTAAAACCAATCATTTTTAAAATTAAAATCAAATATAATATTTTTCTACATCTAAAACCCCAATTATAAAGTTTTGATGCAATTAATTATTCTTTAAATAATGAAGCGTTTTCATTGGATGATATGTAAACACAAGGATTAACCCTATCAACCGTTGATTGATTTAATCCAACGGACAAAATACCTTCTTTCTTTTTCTCCCCGTCTCTTCGTCGTTTTCCCTCTCCTTGGCCGATGAGACTTTCTCTTCTTCTCGTCTCCTTCCTTTTTTTTTTTTTTTATTTTTTTTATTTTTTTTTTTATTTTTATGTGTGGTGATTCTCTTTTGTCTCCTCCTCTTGTTGCTTCAATCAATTTCATCTTCATTTGTGTTGTTGTTTTCATCCTCTCAAGTTGTTAGATCTGGTACCATAGCACTTTCTCGTGGATCTCAGATCTTAGGTCTCAACCTCATCGTTTCATTGATACAAGGTAGATTTGCTTCTTTCTTCTTCTTATTCTTCTCAATTTGGATCTATAAATTAAAGTCATTCTTATAATTCTTCTCTACGAGGGTGGTGGTTTTCTTTCCTCTAAAGCTCGTTGTCTCTCCATAATGATGGCGCTGCTTACCCTTCGCGGTAAGTTGAATGTTCTTTCTTAGAGATTTTGGATTCAATTAAACCCAGTTTCTATGTGTATCTACAATCGAATTGGATTAGGATTAGCCATTGATGATTATGTTTTCTCCTTGTATTTTTTTTCCAGTGATGTTATCAAGGGAACAAAACTATCTAAGACGAGCTGGGTGTCTTCTAGGATTTTATGAAAGAGTTTCAATGTTAGGGTGAAGAGTTCGATCTTGATTGACCTATTGATATATTTGTGTGTATTTCTCAAGCTACTGAGGATATTCGACATGGCAAGGTTTGTGATATATAGAAGTGATGGTGTTAGCTTTTGCTGCCTTTGAAGGAGAGTATCTTATTTTTTTTGGGTTTCCAGATGGTAATTGTTGTAGATGATGAGGACAGAAAAACGATTGAGATTTGATAATGGTGGCATCGTTGGTAACACCTGAAGCTATGGGCTTTTGTGGTTACGCACGAGACTGGAATTGTGTGTGTGAGCATGAAAAGTGAAGCTAAGATTTCAAGCACAAATCAAGCTGAGATTCAAGACTGCTACAGATAAGGATGTGATATGTTAAGGTCATTTCAAATGGCTTAAAAGATGGAATACAAGGCAATCCAGACTTGAGTGTGTGCTTCAAGCCATTAATTATGTAGTTGTTCATCTACTCTTTTTTTTAAGAGTATGATGAATTCTTATTATTAATTATGTTTATAATTTTATTTTCTAATACAATTTTTTTTAAATCACGATTTTATAAAAATAAATATACTATTTTATTTTTAGTATCAATTTACTCCAAACAAATATTATTCATAATTTAAATATATTTCAAATAATTAATAAAATATAAATATTATTATTAAAATAATATATATAATTTGTATAAATGATGTATAAATAAAAAATCCTAAATAAATACGATTATAGTTGTTAAATAGTCATCAATTAGTTACCAAATTTGACAACTACATTATGACTACTCATAAACTACTTATGTTCACATTTTATTAATCGTAAAATTGTCATTAAATAGTCATAAATATTTACGACTAGGTGAAGTACAGAAGTGCCAAGTCAATAAATTAAAACTGTAGAGTCCAAAGTTACAGCAGCATTGGTCTCAGTATTCTTGAGAAAATCAAGAACGAAAACATAAAAGTAAGTCAGAAATATTATTAGAGAGGAAGTTTTAGGCGATTAGTGCGCCGTAACCCTAATCGCCGCCTTCTGCTGGCCTCTCGCCGGCAAATGAGAATTTTGCAATGGTCAAGTAGAAAAGGAAGCCCCCTCCGTCTTGCCCCCGTGTGCATCCAAGTTTGTCCGTGTCTTAACTCAGGCAGTAATGACCTCTTCACCCCCGCGATGGAGATCTCATCCTCTCTAATTAGTCCGCCGGTCGATTCTTCCCATTCAGTCGAGGATAAGGGAGCGCTTCCCTCATCCCCTGATACGAGAATTGAGTCTTCCAAGGATGCTTCTGGCACAACTCTTCAGATCCCGTATACCCAGGTCGATACTCAGGGTTCTCTCTTCGAGCGTCCTGCGATGGGCTCCCCTTCAATGACGACTTCAAACTCAGTTCATGTTCTCCTTTCCGATGCGGAAGCATTGAACATCTCAACTCAGGGATCACCAGACGACTCCGTTCACCTTAATCCTTCCTTCGGGGGACTTGAAGAAGGGGTTCCAAAAAATCCTTCCAAAGCTAAGCTTCCCTGGGCTACCACGTTTAAGGCATCTCTTCGAAATTTAACTCAAATGGATCCTCCGACCTTCCTAGAAGACAGAACCCCAGTGGTGGTTGCTCCACTGTCTGTTTTGCTGAATACTGTAGAAATGTGGAAGGGTCACCTAATTAACCAATTCCACGGACTGTGTCCTCCAGCTGGTAAGATATACGCAGACCTAAATCCGATTTGGGGTCGTTTCAGTGACATCACGGTTCATATCATCTCTGAGACGGCTGCGGTCATTTACATTCCCACAATAAACACTCGACAGTGGGTAGTGGACATCAGTTTCTGGAAAGCTGGTAACTGTTCTTGTACAGTGTACCCTTGGTCTTCAGAAGGTCCCCTTGAGCTAGAAGAGCTTCACACAGCGCCAACATGGGCAATTCTCAAGAACGTTCCTCCCCAGCTATACTCTCTCCAAGGAATCAGCGTCATAGCTAGTGCTATTGGGAAATCTCTCCATACTGAGAAATCTCGTCTAGATCCGATAAACATAGGGGGAACTAAAGTAAAGGTGGTTATCAACCTAGGCTCTCCTCTTCCATCAACGATGGTGGTGAGGGACGTTCAGGGTAATTCCACCCGTGTGGCAGTTGAATATCCCCGACCTCCTCTGAAGTGTCTTAATTGTGGTAGATATGGGCATTTATTAAGTAGATGCTCCAAGCCATTAATGAAACGACTCCCATTCAAAAAGGATGTTCCTGTCGGCTCCAAAGAAGTAACTCACACTTCTGTTATCCTGCCTTCGGATCCAGTAGCCTCCAAGGAGTCTACCTAGTCACCTTCAGGGAAAGAGTGCGCAAAGGTTGTCAGAAAGAGTAGAAGGCGCTTCAGATCGAAGAAGCGTTCTAGAAGTACTCCACCCTCGATCAGTATACGTAATGGACTTCTGAAGGAGATTTCTAACTCCTCCTTCATAACAGATCCTAAGGGCAAAAGTCAATGGGTGGCAAAACAGGATATCAAGGTCTCTGGTAAAGCTTCTGCCATGATTCCTGATTCGATTCCTACTCATCTCAAAGCTCCTAACATTACTAATTCTCCGAGTCTCGACACTGAGGAAGGCAGCAGAGGAGAGGCCTCTAAGAAGCCTGAGAAGGGGATAGATCTGAACTTTCCCATCCCTCCAGGTTGGGATACAATATCCTCTAAGGTCAAGAAGAAACACTTAAAAATATGGCACAGTTCAGTTAGCTCTAAAAATCCAAGGGTTCCTGCTCCTGTTCGGGGAGGAGCTTCGAGCGGATTCACACATTTTTGAAAGCCTCGGTTTTCACCCCCCCTTTTTGTTATTATGGCGACATTCTGCTGGAATGTAAGAGGCTTCAAATCACCTTTTGGTAGTTAGTTTTCTAGAAACTCGTGTGGCAGAAGCTAGTATTAAACTTCCAACTCTCACCAATTCCTTTGCGGCGGCGTTTCTATATGGGAAGCACACAGATTTGGAGAGACGACACCTTTGGGCTGATATTTCAGATTTGGCCTCTTCTACTCCTCTAAACCACACTCCATGGGGTCTAATGGGAGACCTCAATCAAATACTCTCCGCAAATGAGCACTATTCGGTGAACCAGTCTGTGATGCCTTTGAGAGGGATGGAGGATTTGCAGAACTGTCTTAGAGACAGTGACTTGGTAGACCTGCCTTCGAGGAGAGTATTCTTTACTTGATCAAATCACCAGAAGAACAACCCGATTATCAGGAAGCTGGACAGGGCATTGGTCAATGAAGAGTGGATCTCGACATTTCCTAGCACAATAGCTACCTTTGATTCTCCGGGAGACTCAGATCATTCCCCTTGCATCCTGAATATTATAAACCAACCAGTAATAGCAAAGACAAGCTTCAAGTATTTTTCATTCCTCTCAAATCATCCCAACTTTGTTACTCGGTTAACTGAGGCCTGGAACGAACAAACTGCAGTGGGTTCGGCAATGTTCTCCCTAGGGGAGCATTTGAAGAGAGCAAAAATGGTTTGTAAGACCCTAAACAGAGAAGGTTTCGGTAACTTGCAGCAACAAACTAGCGAGGTGCTGGAATATTTGGAGGCAGTACAAGTCCAACTACTTTCAAACCCTTTGGACATCTTGTTCAGGCAGGAGCATATTGCAAGGAAATAGTGGGATTTTTTTGCTGTGGCCTTGGAGTCTTTTTACAGACAAAAATCAAGAATAAGGTGGCTTGTGATGGGGGACGTTAACACCAAGTTTTTCCACAGAACTGTACTGGCGAATCATGCAAAGAACCTTATTATCTCCCTGCGCGGGGAGGATGGGGCAAGGATGGAGAACGTGGATCAAATCAAGCAAATGATTGTGACTTATTACACCCATTTGTTGGGTTCTCAAAGCGACAGAGCTGCTCCCTTCTCTACCGACCATATTCGGTTTCTCCATCCCTTTTGGTGTGATTCCACCTTGGCTGCCCAGCTGTCAGGGATCCCGACAGAGGAGGAAATTACTCAAACTATTTTCATCATGCCCAAGGATAGGGCTCGTGGACCTGACTAGTCCCCGGTGGAATTTTTCTAGGAAGCTTGGCCCATTGTTAAGGAGAGTACGGTGGCAGCAGTGACTGAATTCTTCAGAACTGGTCATCTCCTGAAGAAGTTCAACTCCACAGCAATTACACTCATTCCCAAGGAAACTAGAGCTGACCTCTTAACTCAATTCCGACCTATCGCTTGTTCCAATACGATATACAAGGTCATAACTCGGCTCATTTCGAAGAAACTCAAGCTTTTTATCTCCCAACCAGTTCAGGGAAACCAAGTAGGATTTATCAAGGGTAGACTGCTTTGCGAGAATGTATTGCTGGCTTCGGAGCTAGTGGAGGACTTCCATGTTACTGGAGAGACAACAAGAGGGTGTCTCCAAATTGACCTCTCTAAAGCCTATGACAATGTCAACTGGGAATTTCTGATGAACCTCCTCAACACCTTCGAACTCCCCTCAGAATTCATCAACTGGATAAGATTATGTGTCTCCTCCCCGTCGTATAGTATTGCATTTAATGGAGAGTTAATTGGGTACTTTCAAGGAAAGAAGGGTATTCGGCAAGGTGATCCTATGTCCTCTCATTTATTTGTCCTTGTCATGGACATCTTAGCCAAATCCTTGGATAAAGGCGCTCTTGAAGCTAAATTCCAACCTCACCTAAAATGCCTGGCTCCTTTCATAACTTATCTCATCGTCGCAGATGATGTCCTCGTCTTCTTTGACGGTTCCCAATCCTCTCTAGAAGGCATTTTAGGGATCCTGGATAACTTTAAACTAGGTTCAGGGTTGGGTATAAATAGACACAAGACAACGTTGATGATTGATGGGGGGGACTTCGATAGATGTCACTCTCTCTCAACTCAATGTGGAGTAGGACACGGTTCCTTGCCTGTCAGGTACTTGGGGGTCCCGCTAATGACTCAAAAGATGAGGAGACAAGACTATCAACCTCTGCTGGATAAGATAAACAACAGGTTTACCTCTTGGACTGCAAGACATTTATCCTTTGCGGGAAGTTTACAACAACTGAAGTCGGTGATCTTTTCCACAATAAACTTCAGAACTTCTATCTTCATTCTCCCCAATCAATGTTTACTCAAGCTGGAGCAAATTTGTAATGCATTCCTTCGGAAAGGAGCCCCTATCTCCGCCCAAGGAGAAAAAATCTCGTGGGAGGTTGCTTGTACAACTAAAGAAACCGGAGGGTTAGGCTTGAGGAGATTGACCGCTTGGAATAAAGTGATGGCTCTAAAGTTGATCTGGCTTATCTTCTCTGCGGCAGGGTCTCTGTGGGTATCCTGGGTGAGACTGCATTTGATAAGGAATAAGAATTTTTGGGAACTAAATTCAAACTCGAGTGGAAGCTGGATATGGCGTAAGCTGTGCAAGCTCCACCCTTTGGCTCGTCAGTTTATTTTTTGTGACGTGGGATCGGGAGTTACAACTAGCTTTTGGCATGATAATTGGTTTGGCCTTAGTCCCCTCATCGATATGACAGATTCCATTGGTCCCCAAACAGTTGGTCTACCTATCGACGCAGTGGTCAGAGATGCAGTTAGAGGAGGTGAATGGTGGATTGCGTCCAGTAGGAGTTGGAATCCAATCATTTCCCTGATAAAAACCTGCTTACCTGATCTCGGCAATATAATGGAGTGTGAGCAGGATGATTCTTACTTGTAGAAAATTGGTCAGCATCAGCCTTCGAATAGGTTCTCAACGGCCACCACTTGGACAACTATACATCACCCTGGGGATCCGGTGCCCTGGCATTCTGCTATCTGGTTCCGTTATCAAATCCCTAAGCTTGCCTTCATCTGTTGGGTTGTTACTTGGAACAGGTTGCACACAATGGATCGACTGAGAAGGTGGGGGATGAATATCCCTCCTGGCTGCATGTTATGTAATACTCACGACGAGTCCCGCGATCACCTGTTCTTCCGGTGTGAGTATAGTGCTGCAATCTGGAGGTTCTTTACCCAAAGAGCAAACTTGAATCCGTCGTCGCTTTTTATAGTCTCGTTACTTTGGTTGAAAAGAGCTCCCAACAGCAGGAACATCTCCACAATAATCAAACTCGCCTTCCAGGCTTCAGTTTACTTTATCTGGAAGGAACGTAACGTCCGCATTCACACTAGTAAATCTAGGCCGTATTTCCTCATCATCAAGGAGATACAATTGATGCTAAGAGCCCGACTCAATCCTCTCTCCTTCAAACAAAGCTCTGCATCCCCGGGTGATTCTATCCTCTGCACATGGTTTCATCTCTTCCAACCGATGTGATCCTTTCTGGTTCCTCAATTTGTCCCCGAAGCTCGCTGTCGTTTTCCCATAGCCGTTCTCAGCTGGGGGCAGGTAGGGTTGGTAGGCTTTCTCCTTCTTCTTAATAGCACACTGATTCATGTGGGGAGCACCAAGGTTAATAATAATCATGACACCATAAAATCCAAATTGGTTGTTGAATGGTTAGGCAAAAAAAAAAATAATCCTTAGTCAAGTGATCACATCATTCGTTTATTCAGGTAATCTCTCTTATCAGCAATGCTCAGACTCTACGAATTTGTTAAAAGCTGGTTGTTCAAAGCTGGTCTTGCAATTCTCCTACTCTTCGCATTCGTTACATGCTGGTCGTCGTTCAAAGCTAACCGTCGAAAGCTGGTCGTTCAAAGCTCCGAGTCTAAGGATTCATTTTGTTCAAAGCTGGTCGTTCAATGCTATCACTCTTTAGATATGTATTCAGAGCAGCAGCTCATATCACTCATCACTATCCTAATATTTCGCCCCGAATGTTTAGACTGGGGTTTGAAGGGAGAAAGTATCATACCATGCATTACTCAAATAAGCTCTTTGGTTAGCATGATGGATTTGAAGTTGCAGCCGAAGCCGGAGTCAGAGCTTATATCACTCGTTGCTCAAACAATCATGCTCTTTAACTCCATGAATTTGGATTCCCAGCCGAAGCAGATTTCAGAGCTCATATCTCTCTTTTCTCAGAAAATATCTCTTGACAACGCCAAGGAGTCAGATTTAGACTTGGACTCCGAATCTGATTCTGATTCGGATTCACATAGTAAGCTGGATTTGGAGATCAAGTCACTCTTTACAAAAACATTGGTTTTGGAGCCAGAGCCGGAGCTCATGTCCCTCATCTTTCAAATAATCTCTCTTGTCATCTCTAAGAGTTCTAATTTAATCTCATTGTGCCATCAAGTACGAGTTAGTCTCAAAAACGAAAAATTCCATGTGGTTGAAGAAGTACAGTGGAAAGGCAATCAAAAGTGGGAGTGTCTCCTAGGATGATGGGAGAAATATAGAATTCCACGAGAGGAGTCTACATATTTTCACTGTCGAGGTTGCAACGACAAGAACCATGAAAATTTTAACAAGGGCTCTGTAAATGAGGATGAGGTGCAAATAATAAAGTGCAGAAAGTAAATAATGCAAGAGTTTTGTTAACGAGGTTCGGTTTTTCCTATTCCCCGGGACCACGTCCAGATTTCGATTCCACTAGAACAAGAAAACAAATACAACCTATTCGCAAACGCGTAAATCAAACACAACCCTCTTAATTCACCGCTCCGTTCTATAATATGAAATCTTAAGGATAAATCTCTACCCTTAACTAAACTAACACCGAGCCTAGATTCAAACCAAGATAACCTAACCTTGGGCTAAACTCCCCCTGAGCCTAGACTTCAGATCCTCAACTCTCTTGAGCAACCTTCACACACACGTCACACCGACGAACAAAGAAGCTTGAACAACACAAGCACAAAACCGCGAAACTAAGCCGCACACAATGAGAAAGCTCTCTAGGATTTTTATCTTTATCTCTTAGCTCTCTTGCTTCCCTAGGACGTGCCCAACATCTCCTTATAAATCCATCAATACTTCCTAATCACCGTAGGAGAAGATTTCCAGATTTCATAAGAAAAGACATTTTTCCTTTTTGCTATTTTCCTTTTATTTGTAAAACTCCAATTTAATCAACCCAATAAATAGTAGTTTTCCTCTTCAATTCATCCTCAAACCGTCCTTCAATATTGCTTTTTCAAACCTTCTAGAAACTTCTCATGCACATAAAACAACAACAATCCTTTATCTCGTCTTGAATCACACCGACACTACTTCAGCCATCCAATACATCTTCATTCTCCCCCTTTTTGACTATGCTTGTGAACTCATCAGTTCAAACACTTAAATACCATCACTGAAGTTTTATAAGGTTTAGTACATGTAGTGAAATCTCTTATAAGTGACTGTAATGGATGAGACATGGATACAGAGATACATCATAGACGTCTTAGTTATGGTGCAACAGTTAAGACAAAGACAGTGGACAGAACTGACACAGAGGATGAAGTATTACTTAATACAAATGCTGTTAGAGCTGATACAGAGGATGAATTATTAAGTTGATAGAAGTACTGATACATCATACCTTAAGTAGCGCTTGGTGATCATGCTGATATAGTGATTGACACAAAGCATAGAAGAAGATAAGGTGTTGGATCAAGAACTCTGCGGTTAGATATATCAGAGGATGTATCAAACATCTAAAACCAGTTCTTGTACTAGTCCCACGTTAATACAGGAAGTAGTACAAGAAGTTGAATTAAAGAGTTTGAGTACATAAGCTTAAGGCCGACTTGGACAAGCCAAGTGGCGGCTGCTGAGCTGGATGAACATCTTGAATGGAAGATTCAAGATGGGATCATGGAGAGAAACTTTCCTGTTTGTTGTATAATAGAAAATTCCTATTTGTTGTATAATAGGAAAATTGTCAACTCTAGGGGTTGTGCAATTGTTAATCTCTCAATTCCTATTTGTTGTATAATAGGAATGTTTTCAACCCTAGGGGTTGGGCAATGGATATAAATACCAAGAGGGCGCTTCATAAAGACTTGCGCGCTTCAAGGTAGTTTTGAGAGATGAACACCAGATGTGTGGTGTTGCCCCATCAACAAGATAGATAGATCTTTTGATGGTTTATTCATTTAGAAAAGAATGATAGGCATAGTAGTGCTTGTATCATATGCAGTTGTAACTGCTTTCTTGTTCTAGTGGATTTGTTCTGGACTAGGTCCCGCGAATATAGGAAAAACCGAACCCCATTAACAAAGCTATTCTGTTATTTACTTATGCTCATACGAACTCGAATTCAATCATACACAAAAGTAGACTTAGCCACAAATATGCGTTTTCAGCCTAGTTCATCGTGGTTTCAGTTTGGGAAATTTGAGAAAAAGGTACACGTTCTGCTCAACAATCAAAAGATGAATCGATATATGTGCTCATTTTGTGAGAAGCGTTGCCCACACAAAGTAGCTTTTCGATGGTCTGGATCAATATTTTGTTCTTTAATTTGTGTGACTGATTCGCGGGAGAGTATAATCCAAAGAGCTTGACACACTGGTTGTATGAAATATTACTAATTAATTATGTTGTATTCGTTAGGGATCACTGATATGTCCAATATTGTTATGTGAATTTCCATGGGAATTTTAGTAGAGTTGCAGTATATATATTAAATTAGTTTAAACATTGAATTTAATAATACTAAGCAACTTTGAATAATTCTCTACTGACATTAACACTAGACTGATTAGGTTAAAACACTATTCTTGGCAAAGTTACTTCAGATTTTGAATTGTAAAATATCAAACTTTGAATTGTAAATGTTAAGCAAAACTTCCAGAGAAATATCTTTGCTAAATGACTTAAGGTTTGAATGGTTGGTCCATACACTGCATACTAAATAATGTGTACTAATAATTTGGTATGCTAAATTTCATACTACTGGAATGTAGTGCATTTTTTAAGTAGACTAAAAAAATACAGATAGATAATTATATTTTAGTATGGAATTAAGGTTTACTGCATACTAACATGTGTTTTATTGGTCTGGACTTGATCTGGATTTGGTCTAGAGTTTATATGGAATATATCAAATAAGTATGTGAATGGTAGAAAAATAGCGAACTGTTCCAGTTTTAGTCCGGTGTGAAGCATACCAACCAACAATTTGAGGCCTTAAAACATAGCCTACGTGGAATAGATTTGGTCATTATGAACTTTAGATTAGTTTCTTTGCTAAAGTACTTTATACATTAAAATATTGAATTCCTTTTGGACTCAATCATCATCATCATCGATTCTGAATTTTTAGAAATTTCAAGAAACAAATACATTAAAGCTATATTAAAAAACACTAGAATACTATTGAGATATAATGATCCTTTTAATTTTTTAAAGAACACTAGAGTAGTTTATTGGCTAAATTACACCAAACATTGAATTTGAATTATTAACTCTTTATAATTGACATTGAAGTATATTGGTTTTGTCTAACTATGTGATTGCACTGAAATAATAAAATATGAAAAATTAACAAGAGATTTTTGTATTTATCTTGTACAGTTTAAAAGTGTAGCTAGATGAGAAAAAAAAAAGTTTAAAAGTGTAACTAAGCTAGAGAAATTTCTTTCATCTACTAAATTAGATTTTAAAAAATGTTGCAAATGATAAACTGAATTTTGTATTTTATTTTATTAGATCTAAGATGTGCCAATCATCTTCTAGTTTATTATATACATGTTAAAGCGTGAGAAGTAACAAAAGACACAACCTCTCTGGAGGAAGAGCAGTGAGTTATAAAATGTTGAATGTACACCAAAAGATTTAAGGCTGATGACTTTCAACTGTTTTGGCAAGAAAAAATATCTCTTACATCAATTTAAACCTGATTGTACATCTGTATATATAGTGTCTAAGCGTGAGAAGTAACCAAGGACTCTCAACCCATGTGGAGAAAAAGCAGTATCCATGCTCCTCTTCTTCTCAAACAACTGGACCGGAACATCATGAACAGACTGCTCTCCATCTACACTCAAAGCAACGGCAGATATACGGCTGCAATGGTAATGTGGCTAGCTTCAAGATAAGTCTGTTTTTATTTCTCTTTCTCTATCCTTTAGATAAGCTTTAAACACCCTTTAAACAAACGCTGATGTAAAACGATTTTTTCGAATAAATTTCACATTTTATTCAAAAAAAAAAAATGACCCCATAAAATTCGATGCTGATAAAAATTTATTGCTTCGGTAAAAAAACAGATCTTTCATATCAACTTTAAGTTTAAGCTGTTTTCTCAAAAAAAAAAATTGAAGTTTAAGCTGATCGTTCAAAAGCTTTGGCAAAAAGAAAAGATCTCTCTCATCACTCAGATAATTTCTTTCAACAGCTTTACAGATTTTGATTTGGAGTCGGAGCTCATATCACTCAGTACTCAAATATTATTCGAAACGCATGTTGGTTTTATGGGCATTGGTATTCCAAAGGAGCATCAGTCACTGCTCATATAATCTTTTTAGTCAGCACAATGGATTTGCATTCACATTCCACTCATTACTGAAACAGTCTTTGTCTTCAAATCTCTAAAGATAAAACAAAAGGAAATAAAAACTATAGAAAACATTAATTCTTTCTTTTTCAAATTCAAAATTTATTAAGAAAGATTATAATCACTCAGTCTAATTTCTCCAAAACCCCAATAAAGAGATTATGGAGAAGATGGTAAAAGACAGGTTGGATTCAGGAATCATCAGGTCTAGCCACAACCCTTTTTTGAGTCCAGTTTTGCTGGTTAAAAAGAAAGACAAAACTTGGAGATTCTGTGTGGACTATAGAGCGCTGAACAGAGTCACGGTGCATGATAAATTCCCTATACCTATGATAGATCAACTTCTAGATGAGTTGAATGGCTCGACTATATTTTCCAAGCTGGACCTCCGAGCAGGTTATCACCAAATTAGGATGAAAGAAGAAGATATAGAGAAGACACCTTCCAAGCACTAATGAATGAGATATTCAGGCCGTTTCTGAGAAAGTTCATCCTAGTATTTTTTGATGATATTTTGGTTTATTCAACCAATTTGGAGCAACATATGGAGCATTTGAGTGTAGTACTGAGAATTTTTGAGGAACATAAGCTTTATGCTAATAAAAAAAAATGCTCATTTGGCCAGAATCAGATTGAGTACCTAGGACACATTATCACCAGCGAAAGAGTATCAACTGATCCTATTAAAACACAAGCAATGACCAAATGGATGACTCCAAACTTGGTGAAGGAATTAAGAGGATTCTTGGGTTTAACTGGCTACTACAGACGGTTTATCAAAGGATATGGAGTGTTAGCAAGACCATTGACTGATCTTTTGAAGGAGAGTTTCGAGTGGAATAATAAGACTCAGTTGGCGTTTGACAACCTGAAAAGAGCAATGTCCACTGCTCCAGTTATCTCTTTACCAGATTTTCAGAAGGTTTTCACGGTGGAGGCCGATGCTTCAGGATATGGTTTAGGAGCGGTCTTATGCAAGATAAACGCCCTATAGCTTACTTTAGTCATGGCCTCTCTTCTAAAGAACAATTGAAGCCTGTTTATGAAAGGGAGCTCATGGCAATTGTATTGTCTGTGCAAAAGTGGAAACACTACTTGATGGAGAGAAGATTTATTGTACACACCGACCAGAAGAGCCTGAAATTTTTTCGGGAACAACGTGAGGTGACTATGGACTAACAGAAATTGTTGATTAAGCTGCTACACTATGATTTCGAAATTTTATACAAATCGGGGATTGACAACAAAGCGACTGATGGTATTTCAAGAATGATCTAACCAGAGGGTTCTTTAGCTTCAGCAGTACTAATGGCTCTCACAGTTCCTACGGTGCTACAGCTACAAAATCTCTATGAGGAAATTGAAAAGGATACAAAGATACAAGACATGATTCGAGATTATCAAACAGAGCCTGACAAGATGAAGGGTTATGAAGTTCGAGATGGGAGGCTATGGTACAAAAATTGACTAATCTTACCTAAGCATTCCAGATACTTGAGATTGATTCTAGAGGAGTATCACAGTGGAGTGTTGGGCGGTCATTCTGGAGTTTTAAAAACTATGAAAAGGATTCAACAATCTTTTCAATGGGAAGGGTTATTGAAGGATATTCAGAAATTTGTTGCAGAATGTGAGGTTTGCCAAAGGCACAAATATTCTACATTATCTCCAGCGGGTCTACTCCAACCATTACCTCTTCCCCAACAGGTTTGGGAGGACATATCGATGGATTTGTAGAAGGCTTACCTACATCACAAGGGAAGAATGTGATATTTGTGGTGATTGACAGGTTAAGGAAATATAGGCACTTTATCGGATTAAAACACCCATTCACTGCTCCTAAAGTAGCCAATAAAATCATTTTGAAGGTATTAAGGTTGCATGGATTTCCTGCATCAATAATATCTGATAGGGGTAACACTTTTTTTAGTGCCTTCTCAAAGGAGTGCTTTCGACTTGCGGGTACTAAGCGATGGATTTGGGAGGACATATCGATGGATTTGTAGAAGGCTTACCTACATCACAAGGGAAGAATGTGATATTTGTGGTGATTGACAGGTTAAGGAAATATAGGCACTTTATCGGATTAAAACACCCATTCACTGCTCCTAAAGTAGCCAATAAAATCATTTTGAAGGTATTAAGGTTGCATGGATTTCCTGCATCAATAATATCTGATAGGGGTAACACTTTTTTTAGTGCCTTCTCAAAGGAGTGCTTTCGACTTGCGGGTACTAAGCGGAAGTACAACACATCATTTCACCCTCAGAGGGATGGGCAAACGAATATGCTTAACAGGTGTTTGGAGACATATTTGAGATGCTTGGCTTCCTCTCACCCCCGAACTTGGCACCAATACCTTTCCTGGGCTGAACTGTGGTATAACACCTCTTACCATACGACACTTAAAACTTCACCCTTTAAGGTAGTCTATGGTAGGGAACCTCCAGCTATTCTGAGATTTGAAGAGCAGTCGACTAAAGTGTCTGAATTGGAGAATCTGATGAAGGAGAGGGATAGAATGTTGACACACATCAAGGAGCACTTAGTTCATGCTCAACAATTAATGAAGAACAAAGCTGACAAGCATCGTCGGGATATCGAGTTTGAGGTTGGCACTTGGGTGTTCTTAAAGCTACGACCTTATAGAGAAAACTCAGTCACGAAAAGAATCTGTCAAAAACTTGCAGAAAAGTATTTTGGTCCGTTTGAAATCATGGAGCTGAAGAATAGAAGCACATGACTGATAGCACTTGTATATAGACTCTGAATTTTCAATGGAGAGAACTTATGCATTGTTTGTTAGATTTGTGACGTATGTGTCGTAGAGTGATAGAGTTGATGAATCGTTGATGTGCCGGTGGCTCTAGTCCGTTATAAACATTGTATCATTCAGATAAGAAATAAAGATAGCATTCTTCATTCTTATCAAAAAATCCCTCTGTTTTGGTAAGACGAACAAGAGTGCACCTGAATTAGCTCTGGGCATTCGGGTACCCGTTCGGGTTTGGGTCAGGTATTTCGGATTTTCGGGTATTTCGGTAAAAGGGTCCTAGACCCATTCGGGTATATTTAGTATTTGGATCGGATTTCGGATGAACACCCATCGAATTCGGATCGGATTCGGGTTTTATCCAATACCCGAAATATACTTCAGATTTGGGTTTGGTTTTCATTATTTACATCTTAAACATAACAAAACACTCGAATTCAATCCGAATTTCAAATATATTCAAATTCAAATCTTTCCAACTCTGATATTAAAGGTGACGAAAAGGTATGGCAAACATGTTTCTTGTTGAAAATGTACTATTTATTTTGCATTTCTTCTTCTTTGTGTTTTTTTAATATGTAAAAACAATATTTTGGTATCTTGAGTTCATGAGTATAGAACAAAAAAATGCAATTAAGTCTCCACAAAATAAGTAAAATCTCTCATATCTATTTTTTTTAAAAAAAATGAAAGTTGTACATAATAATATATAAATTACTGGAGGTTTTAGAATTAGTCAAAGATATTCAAGTGGCAAAATGGTTAGAATGCACCCACTAAATGCTTAAGGTGATGGGTTCTAATCTCATTAGTGATTATATTTTGCACTATGTTTATACATGTTCGGGTTAATTCGGGTACCCGTTCGGATATTGGATAATACATGATCGAGTTCGGATACCCGATCTCAATAAATCCTAGACCCATTCGGATATTTTCAAAATTCGAATTGGATTTGGGTTGGATTTTTGAATTCGGGTATTTTGCCGAGGCCTAACCTGAATTTTCCCGTTCGTACAATTTACTCATTGGACTTCTGTCTATTTATGGATTCAACTTCAAAATTTTAAGTTCGTTCAAAATGGCTCCTGAAATCAAGCAGCTGCAAAACTTTCCATATTGATCAATTTAACGCAAATTTCATTTTTCTTCCAATTTTGGGGTGTTACAATTTTTCTAGACAAGTAATATTTTTCATGTTTGTGTATAGCTTGTCCAACAAATAGAATATATAAGATATTGATATTGGTAAAGAAGGAGGTATGGGCTCCTCCTATATGGCAATTCCAAAGAGTTTAGGCGGCTCAAAGAGTAAAATCTTTAATTATGTTCGTGAAAGGCTTAATGACCGGGTTAACATCTTTAAACTTGGAGTTTACTCCAAAACCCTAAACTTGGAGCTCACATCCTCGAATGATATAATTTGATACTCTTGCATATAGTCTTATCGAAAAACATATAAATCTAAATCTAAACACATTCTACAGAGACACCCTTATGCAGTATTAATAACTTGCTTCGAATTTTTTTAATACTATTATACATTTATTCTTTTTATTGTCAATACACTCCTGACCAAAAGACACAACCCATGTGGATGATCGTTCATGACCGTTCAATGCTTTGGCTAAAAGAGATATCTCGCTGAGCTTGTTTAATGCTGTAACAACATGTCAACAACAACAACAAAAATATTTCATACTACTCGCTTTTAGATAACCTCTTTAGTCAGCTTTACGGATTTAGAGTCATCTCAAGGTTTTCGTGAGGATTTGGAGCTCACTATAATACTATATCACATTCGCACGTTACTCAACAATTATTTCAAGGTCCGTATGGGGATTTGGAGCACAAATCACTCATTACTCAAATAATTTATTTTGTAAGCTCCATCATGAGCTCATATCACTCACAACTCAAAGAATGTCTTTTTTCAACTCTATGGATTTGGATTCCCCGCCAAAGCAGCTGCAAGACCTCATATCGCTACTTGATGATTTGATACTAAGATTTTTGTGTGTCTATCCTAACAGGTTCAATTAACCTTATGCAGTTGTAATACTTAAGGTGTCAATCCAGTTGGGAAACTTTACTAACAATTAAGATGCAATCAGGAAATCACAAGTCAAGACAATTTAAAGAGAGTGTTTGTCTAACAGTCCTAAAATGATGACAATACAAAACGAAAATGAATCACAGAACTAGAAACGAAAATGCATGACAAGAAGCGAAAATGAATAAAAACATAAACGAGTCTAAGCAAGAACTAAAAAGACAAGAAACGAAACAGTCTTACGAATAAGACGTAATAAAAATCAGAAAGAAAAAGGTCCTAAGGATGGGAGTAATTGATGTCGGTGGAGTATCCTAGTCTATAGAGTATTTAACATGCCACAAGCACACCATCCCTAAACAATGAACATCACTTCTTAGCTAATCCAATCTCTTGACAGAAGCTACTCAAACTCAACCACTTCCAAACCTAGCTCTCGCTAGAGAAACATGATCAAGCATGACATGAAAAACAAGTTCATTCACGTCAACAAACATCCTAGACAACTAATCTCTTAGACTAGGAACGTAAGTCTCTGGCACTAGTTGGTCAGACATTTCATCGAACACCTTTTGGATGCGGAAATGTCTAAAACCTAGTTCCAATTGATCAGAGAGAAACTACTATTTCTAACTCTAGTCCAGAAGGGAATCATACAATCAAAGCTTAAACACTCTACATCCTAAGATCCTCCTCCTAATCTATCCTTTCCTCAAGAACTACCACACTACTCAGATCCGAAAATCATCATCTAGGATGCAAACATAGAAAACATTAAAACAAGCATTATTAGGTAGATAAAAATAAGATGAACGACTTTGTAGAAGGAATCCAATGCAAGAACTACCTAGACATGCAAAGTGTATAGAAAGGACTAGAAAATGATGCAAACCAATGAGTTATCCTAGCTAAATGAATGATAAATATATGCTAAAGAGAGACAAAATATAGACATATCAACTCCCCCAAACTTACTCTTTGTTTGCCCTCAAGCAAACAATCAAGAATAGAGTATGGAAGAGAGGTGTGAAGATGGGGTCTCAGAACCTAAAACATGCTAAATAAAATAGTTAGAATCAAGGTCTTTATTTTTAGTTCTATGATGCATGGTGAAGGAATTTTATTTATTTAATCTACACATGCAATCCTATCAATCACCCCCTTTTAACATTTATTAACAGAGAACCATGAATCAAGCTATGCAATGTCGTTGAACTCATTTGGCTAGGGCGAAAGGTCAAAGACGAAGATGGTCTCCTTCTCAAGTGGTTTTGTCAATACAGAATAAGGTTCTCTCACGAAAAGGAGTTGAACTCAAAAGAAGGCTAAAGGTTGAAACAAATTGATACATACAAGAGCAGCGCCTTGTCTACCCCAAGGTCCCCAAGGAAACTCAGTCCTAACATTCTAACCCATAAGCTGGTCCTATCTCTACCCTTCATCCGAAACATCATCTCAAACTCTTTACACTTAGTCTTAGGAGGAGTTCACTTCTTTTTATTCTAGCGAATTGGGAAATCTTAATTATCACTGTGGTTCCTTCTCTTTTCTTCCAAGGACTCTAGACATCTTAAACATTTTTACTTTCTTTTCTTTGTCTAACCGTTTACTTTATGACCAGAACCAATAACTCTTTTTACTTTGTTCAACCCAAATCCTTTACTAGGCTTGTAAACTTTGAAAACACATCCCTCTCCTTAAGACTTTCTACCCTTTACTTTTCTGAACAAATCCATACCCAATACCCAAAACTGAGTTCTCACCTAGTCCTACTATTTCGGATAACGAGAACTAGAACTACACAGGATCATACTCTTGTCGGTTAGAACCTAACACTTTCTAGCAAACTCAACTCGGAAAAGGTCTGACACTCAAGGATACAACTGGCTTGAAAGAAGGGTTGGTTAAGGGTGCGGGGAACTGTTCCAAAAATGGGAATCAACTACTTGGATTGACAAGGGTGGTAAAATGTGAAAGAAAATCCAAGTATGTATATGGTATCCATGAGTTCGACTTCAATGCATAACAAGATAATTGCAAGTCAGGATTAGGTTCAGATAGATAGGGCGTGATGTCAATTCAAAACATGCTTCAATCTTACATCTTCAAATTCAATCAACATGCATCAAAGAACTAATAACAAGGGACTTGATCCTATCCTATTGAATCCAGCATGCTACCAAGGTTACAATCATCATCAACCCCTATGCTAAATGCAACAATTCTATATGAATAACACTAGACTCAATCCTAATATGCAAGTGTAAACTACATGAACCCTCTGTTTTTGTGGAAATTTTTGATTTTTTTTTTTTTCAAATTTGTTTTTTGGTTTTTCAATGCAAATAGATGGATGCAAACTCAAACATTATATGATGCAAAAAATTTGAAATAAGAATCAAAAGACACAACATCAAATACATCATCTCAAACCCTCCCCCAAACTTAAATTACACAGTCTCCTGCCGGGATACATAAGAAGATTGGCGTGCTGGAGAGGGAATCGGAGAAGGTGTTCGCTCTAGGGTCGCGGAAGGACGTCCTGGCATTGTTCTGGTGTCCTCGGGGATAGATCTAGGGATGGCGGTTGTGGAAGTCAAGCAGCTAAACATACGCGTGAAGTTCTTGATAGTCTTGGTGAAGCTGCTGAGCGCCTTGTCTCTGGCCTTACCCCATCGCTGAAGCTGGTTGAGGCGTTGATGAGCTGCTCTGACCCCCTTAGCCATTCTTGGGTCTGAGTACTCCTCAAAGTAGAACTGCTATGGGAGGTACTCCTCGGTGTCTTCCTCCATTGGCTCGGCTTCTCCTTCTGCAGCGTCTACATGTTCCTCCTCAACTTCAGAATTGTATAGGGTATCTGCGGGAGGGATGAACTCGATATGCTCACCCCCTAAGATTGTAGTCAACTCGACGCAAGGGAGGAGTAATCTCGAAGGACCGAGAGCAGGATGCACAAAGTTGTAGAGCAATCGTCCATGCCTCAAACCCCAATCCAAAGTGCGTAGCTGTCGTAGGTTGCTGATGTCTATCCAACGTGGTGGGTATGACTCAGAGTGTTGGGGAACACCAGCAGCCTCAAGGAACCGAGTCACTATGCCTCCCATGCACATCACTCCGGGAGTGTGGTTGCTGCTGAGCCTCGAGACCCAATTCTTGTATGACATCATGTAGGTGATAAGGTAGAGCGAGACGAAAGTGTTGGATATGTCACCTTGCATCGCGGTGCAATACATGGCAGCAAATGAGAGTCCCCTTAGCGCCAGATCAATCATCTCAAGCTCGCCGTTCGTCATGTATCCCTTAACTTCTTTGGCGTAAAATGCATTGGAAACCGCCTTCTGGAAGTAATGCAACACTGGGCTTCGCAGGTTGGTCGCTTTTGTCTTCGATGAAGTGAATGTGGGCGTGCTCCCAATTGTTGCCTAGAGTGCGGCTATCTCATTCCGCTCAAACTGCGGTGTAGTCCCCGTTTCGCTGGGAAATCCAAACATCTCTTCGACGGTTCTGAGGGCGAGAGTGTAGAATTGGCCGTGAACGCGAAATGTATTATAACCCAGACCTCCATCAGACATCATTCCCGGCTCATCCGCTTATAAGTGCATCTCCAGAGTACAGAGGAACTGAATTGTCTCCTCCCTGTATCCATTCTTGGGTGTGTTCATGATTCTCTCCAGATGGCACCGCTTAAACAGATACTGAACATCCTCTACAATCCCGAGTTGCTGCATCGTCTCAACATGGGAATATCTTGTTCCATCGAACTCCAATTGCTGGAACAGCTCGTAGTATTCCTTGGGAGTTAGTTTTGTCTCAGCGCTCTTCCGTCTGACCGATTTTCTCGGAGCTTGTTCTGAGCACAACACAGGTTCCTCCTGTTCGTAATCACTCCCTTCCTCCTTTGAGTTTGAAGCTCGTGTCGGTCTCTTCCCGCGACTCTTGCTCTTAGAGAGCGGTTTGTCTGGTCTGCTTGACCCTGCTACCTGTTCCGAACCCCCAACAACTTCGTCAACCATGTTCTTCATTTTCAAGAAACGCTTGTCCATGGACTCAGGTGATGAGCGTTCTCCACCAACACAACCATATGCCTCTCTCATCTCATGTATAAGCTCAGTACATTTTCTGTTTCTCTGAGACATGGTAAACTCAAAGCTAAACGTTAATATGATAGTGAGCAAATAGCAAGAGCAAATTTGAGACTTAAAACTTGAGAGTACAAAAAAAGTGTAACCCTGTTGAGTTGCAGGTCGTGTCGTGTGAGAGATTCGCGGATATGGCTCGAGCTTGACAGTTGGGTTGGCTCGATCGAGTGTGGAGACGTGTTGATGAGAATGGCTCGGACAATGTGACGAGCAGGAGTGGCTCGGACGGTGAATTTGCAGGGTGGTTCGAACAGGATAGAACGGTGCACGGCTCGATTGGTCACAGTGCTAGGGCGGCGGATCGAGTGGTGCTTCGCGGATGGGGTTGTTGAACAGATGGCTCGAGCGAGAAGACGACGACGGTGACGGGAATGGCTCGAACAATGGAAAAATAGCAGCTGGTCTTGGACTGAGCAAAGGAGTGAGAGTGGAGTTGAAATGTCTTAGTTGGTGGGTGTAGAGGATGAAGGGAGGAGGGAGGTAAAATTATAGGGAGAGTGTGCTCAAGTAAGGAGAGGAAAGAAAGAGGGGTAGTGGAGTGATGGGGGTGGAGTGGTGTGGGAGGATGAGACACAAAGTGATGTGTTTGTTGGGAGGGAACAAGAAAGGGAGAGGTTGAGGTGATGTGTGAGAGAGTTCACGTGGGGGGAGTTGAAAAGGAGTGGGTGAGGATTAAATGGAGAGGAAATGAGTTGATTTCGTGGATAGGGAGAAAGAAAAAGGGAGTGGGGTCGGAAATAGTGAAGATTCCCTCTCTAGATTTTTTCTGTTCCCACATAAAACCAGCACACTCTGACTTTTCCTTTCCATTATTTCCTCTGTATCCTCTACCTCTTCTGTAGAATCCACCATACTCGGTTTTTAACTGCTACCCCTTATATATTTTTTTTTCGTTGCTTATACTCCCTTCTGTAGATTCCTGAACACAGGAAAACCAAAAACAAAAATTATAAACACAAGGGTCCTAAAATATATATATATATATATATATATATATATATATATATATATTTACAGTGATACCTTTGGGACTTCCTCCCAAGTGAAGCTTGTTTAACGTCTCTAGCTTGACTTTTCAGCTTTTTATGCTTTTTGGGGTTTATAAAGGGGCACAGAAAACCCCTCTCGTCAGACTTGATCAGCTTAATATTTCTTGACTCTCTGACCATTTACAGTGAATTCACTACCATCCTTGTTCAGAAGAGTGATGGCTCCGAATGGCAGAACTTTCTTGACGTCAAAAGGTCCAGACCACCTAGACTTAAGCTTTCCAGGAAATAACTTAAGTTTCAAGTTGAAGAGCAAAACCTGATATCCCGCCTTGAGTTCCTTGACAACAATTTTCTTATCATGAAAATTCTTGGTTCTTTCCTTGTAAATCTTTGAGCTCTCATAGGCATCAAGTCTGATTTCGTCCAACTCATGTAGATCAAGAGTCCTCTTAGCCTGAGCTGTATGAATATCCAAGTTCAGCAACTTGATAGCCCAAAGCGCCTTGTACTCAACCATCCCAGGGAGATGACATGCTTTACCATATACCAACTAAAATGGTGTTCTGCCTATTGGCGTCTTGAACGCTGTCCTGCCATCCAGAGAGTCTCGTCCAACTTGACAGACCATTCTTTCTTCGAAACCCCAACAATCCTTGACAAGATACCCTTGATCTGCTTATTCGAGACTTCAACCTGTCCGCTGGTCTGAGGGTGATACGCAGTAGACACCTTGTGCTTGACCCCATACTTTCTCAGCATACTCTCAAACACCTTGTTGACGAAGTGTGTTCCACCATCACTGATCACCGCTCTGGGTATCCCATACCTTGGAAAAATTATACTTTTAAACAGCGTCAGAACAACCTTGTGATCATTGGTAGGACCGGCAATGGCTTCGACCCATTTAGATACATAATCAACTGCCACCAGAATATAGACATTACCATTTGATGGAGGGTTGAAAGGTCCCATGAAGTCTATACCCCAAACATCAAATATCTCCACTTCCAGGATCAGATTCTGGGGCATCTCGTTTCTCCTTGTGATGTTGTCCATCCTCTGACAAGCGTCACACTTGGTGATGAAGCTGTGAGCATCTTTGAACAAGGTTGGACACCAGAGACCTGCTTGAAGAACCTTCTGGGCTGTCTTGAATGTGGCGAAGTGACCTCCATAGGTGGAGCCGTGACAATGCTTAAGCACTTCTTGCACTTCCCCTTCTGCTATGCATCTCCTGAACAGACCGTCATAACCTCTTTTGTACAGGTAGGGCTCATCCCAGAAGTAGTGGTTGACCTCCCTGAAAAACTTTTTCTTCCTGTAGGGATCCATGTCATCAAGAACCTCTCCACAAACCTTGTAATTCACGAAATCCGCATACCATGGTGCAGTGTCTGAAGTGATCACCATACAATTGAGTTTGACGTTCTCAACCCCTATTTCATGCATCTGCTCACAAACCTGGGCACCAGAAGTTGTTCCTTAGGCATTGAATCATCTATGGGAACAACATCTTCAATCCTCATTCTAGATAAATGTTCTGCAACTTCGTTTTCTATACCTTTCTTGTCAACTATCTCCATGTCAAACTCCTGAAGAAGCATAATCCATCTCAACAGTCTTGGCTTGGTATCCTTCTTCGAGTAAATGTGTCTCAGAGCAGCATGATCGGTATACACAATGACCTTCGAACCTACATGATAACTCCTGAATTTTTCGAATGCAAACACAACTGCTAGGAGTTCCTTCTCTGTAGTAGTGTACCTTCCTTGAGTCTCTTCCAAGGTGCGACTCGCGTAGTAGATGACATGAACCTTCTTGTCAATACGCTATGCCAGAACTGCTCCAACTGCGAAGTCTGAAGCATCACACATAATCTCAAACGGATGATCCCAATTCGGGGCTTGTACTATGGGTGCCGAAACCAAGGCCTCCTTGATCTTGTTGAAAGCTTCCAAAAATGCTGCATCAAATTCGAAATCAACCTCCTTGCACAACAACCTCGTCAAAGGTCTTGCAATTTTTGAAAGTTCTTGATGAATCTCCTGTAAAACCCAGCATGTCCCAAAGAGCTTCTGATGTCCTTCACTATCTTAGACAGTTGAAGCTGGACCATGACCTCAATCTTAGGTTTATCAACCTTGATTCCTTTCTCAGAAATCTTGTGTCCCAGAACAGTCCCTTCCTCAACCATGAAGTGGCATTTCTCCCAGTTCAACACCAGGTTCGTCACCTCACATCGCGTCAATACCCTGCACAGATTCAACAAACAGGAGGAGAAAGTGGAACCGTATACAGAGAAGTCATCCATAAACACTTCCACCGACTCCTCAATCAAATCCGAGAAAATTGATGTCATGCACCTTTGAAAGGTGGCAGGAGCATTGCACAAACCAAATGGCATGCGTCGGTAGGCAAAAGTGCCATAGGGACAAGTAAATGTTGTCTTTTCCAGATCATTTGGGTGGATAGGGATTTGGAAGAATCCACTATACCCATCAAGGAAACAGTAATAAGGGTGACTAGCTAGTCTCTCCAACATTTTATCAATAAAAAGGCAGAGGAAAATGATCCTTCCTAGATACAGCATTCAACTTCCTGTAATCAATGCACATCCTATGTCATGTGATGGTCCTAGTGGGGATTAACTCATTTCTTTTGTTTTTGATTACAGTTATTCCTCCCTTCTTAGGTACACAGTGCACTGGAGATACCCAAGTACTATCAGAGATAGGATAAATAACTCCAGCATCACTACCTCTTTCAGATTAGGGTTTAATCTTCTTTGGGGTTCAATACTAGCATAAGATTCATTTTCAAGATTGATCCTATGCGTGCAAAGACTAGGTGAGATTCTCTTGATATCATCTATAGAATAACCTATGGCTCTTATATACTTCTTAAGCTCAGTTACAAGCAACTTCAATTCATCTTCACTCAACGTAGCATTCACTATGATAGGATAAGTAGAATTAGTTCCCAGAAAAACGTACCTGAGTCCGGAAGGGAGAGTTTTTAGTTTTACCTTTGGAGCTTTCAGTTCAGACCAGTCATCAACATGGGAGTCAGGAGCGGTAACGGTCAAGTGGAAGGTGTGCGGCTAGAGCGGTGGCTCGATCGAGTGGGATATCGGTGTCTCGAGTTGGGTCCTGACGTAGTGATACAAAGAGTTTTAAACCCTATTTTCCTACTGCAAGTGCACAGCAAAGAAGTAGTACTTAGGGGTCGAATCCCACGAAGACCAAGTTTTACTCTATGGTTCTATTGGTTCAATTTCAAGCTAAGACAATTCAAAGTTGGGTTTGTTTGGTAACAGTAACGCGATTAAAACGGTATAAAAAGGCAATAAGCAAAACACTAGATCAGGGGTAATTCTCGGGAATTTCAGAGATAGCAACTAAACAACTATTCAGGGCATAGATTAAGTACCAGTCTAGAACTCAAACATAAATATAAACTGATCCACTGTCGTGGCATCAATAACTCTATCTGATCGATTCTGTGCGGAAACGCGGAGCACATGCTCAGACATCCGGAGCACATGCTCGGCGGTCCATAAACCCTAAACTGTCGTTTGAGCCCAGAATCGCAGACAAGCATTAAAGAACAGGAATGATAAGTTCACAAATCACCTACACATCAACTTTCGCAGGTCTAGGATAATTTGCCCACTAATGTCTTTTCTAGCAACCTATTACACTTTTGATGAATAGATAAACCTAGAATCATAGATTGGGTGATCAAATCAACCTAAGCATTAAGTCTAACAATAGTGAAGACAATCGATTATATAAAGCCCTATTTGTGTTCTGTTGCTAACCCATGAAACCCCTTTTGAAACCCCTAATCTAGCAAAGAAAACTACTCAGACATAGAGAAATGAATCATAGCAAAAGATGAGAAATTCAATGACATAAAAATAAAAAGGGTTCAGAGAATGCTTCACAAGGTAGCCGCTCTTCTCCCTCTCACAAAAACGTCGCTCAAAAACAAAAGAAAAAGGTATATCCCTCTCTCCTAAAAACCCTAGGTTAAATAGCATACAAGTAGAGAAAAATAAGGAAAGATTCCAAATTCAAATCTCCCTATTAAAAAGCGATCTCAGCCCTCTTTCTCTCACAAAAGATCGCCTAAAATAAGGGGAATTAGGCAGGGAATCGGCGCCTAGATGTTGCCACGTGTCGTCATAAAACCATAGAGTTGGGAGCATGTGCTTGGAAATCGGGAGCATGTGCTCCTGGGTCTAAAATCAGCTTTTCTGCTCCAATTCAACTCCTTTCTGCTCTGATTGCTCCTGCTGTTCCAATCCTTGCTTTTAGCTTCCTAGCCTCTTATTATAACCTGAAAAGGACTCAAACAACTACAAAACTATCAAATAAACGGGGTCAAAGTGAGTCAAAACCGTAACATATCAACTCCCGCAGACTTAGATCTTTGTTTGTCCTCAAACAAACTCAAACCAAGCGCCAAGAGAGCCAAGGTGGGAACTCGCAAAAATCTCAGAAACCGTGAGTAGACCATGACCTGCAGACCACATGTGTTAGAACAAGCTATACCAAAAACTTCTCCAGCAAACATCTCCAAAACCAGAACCATAATTGGCAATCAAACCCAGAAAAAGATCACTTTCCAGACAAAGACTCTTTACATTCAATTAAAATTGGCCTGAG